>NW_007246067.1:186161-226369 GCF_000164805.1 Carlito syrichta
CTCGAGCCCCGCGCAGCCAATCAGCTCCCGGCGGGGCCCGCACCCCGTCCACGTCAGTCAGCCGAGCGGGAGCCAATCGCCTCCCCGCAAGGGGGTTCGGTTACCAGCACGGACGCCACTCACACCCCCCAAAACAAGCCCAAATTCATAAATAAAAGGAGGGGGGCGAGAGGGGCAAGGAAAAAAGGGAAGAGGTGGGGGAGGCGCGGGACGGGCGAAGGCAGCCCGGCGCGAGGGTGCGGAAAGCCGGGCGCCGCGGTCGTACCTGCGAGTCTGAAAGACAGCGAAGACTTTTAAAAACACTTTTCCTAATTCTAAGCAACGGCCCGCGAGACCAGCGGCTCCCCTCCCGAGTCTTGTTCTCCGCAGCCACAGCACAAAGACAGGCCGTTCGCCGACTCGCGGGAGCCGAGAAGGCTGGGGAGGGAGGTCGGCCCCAGATCCCGGGCCAGGCTGGGCCCGCTAGGCGAGGGGCGGCGTCTCCGGAGCTGCTCTCTGCGCTCCAAGTGCAGCCCTTTCCAGGTGGGACCGCGGAGACGGCCCCGATCACGCCGGAGGCCCCCGCGAAATGTCGTTCGTTGTGGCGGGAAATATTGCTCACAACGGTATTAGCATTGGAAGGAAAATTTTTTGTTTGTTTGTTTTTGTTTTTTAATTTTTAAAAATCCCTCCTCGAGCCCCAGTCCAGCCGACAGCGTGCCTGCGTGCGCTTTCACATACACACTGACATGTTTGTGGTGCAGAGAGCCAAAACATTAAAAACACATGTGCACTTACCAGCGTGGCTTATGTAAATACCCAGTCCATCACTCAGGCACACATGCGGCATTCAGGCCCCGTTCAGGAACCTACCGTCAAAACCAAGGGTCTCTGTTAAGGCAGAAGACTAGAGGCTGGTGCCAGCAGGAATACTGAGCTGTCTCACCCGGCCACCAGAAGCAGGAGTCTCCCTGTCACCCTCCACTTCCCATTTCTGGGGATGCTGTGAATGTTTTAAACATTCCCCTTCGAGAGAGGGTCCAGCTCCAGAAAGCTGGTGTGTGACAGTTTCTGATCCCTTGGAGCCCTGAAGGGTGGATGAAGAGAGGCAGAGGATGCCCAGAGCCCTATCCGAGCTGTGCACCCGTGTGGCAAATGGGCAGACCTCAACACTCAGGGCAGACCCCGTAGGAGGCACTGCCTTACCCTACCATTATGTTTGAAAAGCTCTAGGGAAGCTTGCTTTGGACTCTGCAGACCTAATTTCTTGATGGACAGAGTCCAAGTAAAACGACTAGAGTTTGTGAAGCAGCAGGACTATTTTCTTAAAGCAGTTGTGCCCATGCAGAGGTGGTGATCCCACTGTGCACACAATTCGGCAACTTTTTCCTCACTTACAGGCCAATGGAAGGTATTCCAAAGCTAGAGAGGCAGAAAGGGAAAAGAGAAAAGAGAGCAGGACTTTGGATGGCCAAGGGTTAATCTCGAAACAATTGGTAAGGCTTAGCCTAAGCTGGGGAAGACATTCCTCACAGAGAATAGACCGCAGGAGACCAGGCGCTGTGTCTCAATTCAAGGGGCATTTAGAGAAAAATACTGTTTGGTAGGGGGTCCTTTTCTCTCCTGGGCCAGGCCCTCAGCCTCAAGCCAAATGTGACTGTTTACTCACTTGTTGGAAAGACTGTTGCTTGTAGATAACATCCTCTCATCTCTGAACCCAGGCTAGCTGACCCCTCATTCATATTTGCACTCCCCCCCCCCCAATAGTAGGAAGACTTGTGTCTGTCCACCACTAAAACTCTGGAAATTCTCCACCACTAAAACTCTGGAAATTCGTCCAAGTGACTGCACCTTCACTGGCCCTGGAAGTCCCAAGTCGGGAGTCAGTCTCACAGATCCACTTGTGGGAGGCCCTAGTCTGTGTCTGCTCACTCCACATAGACTTTGATCACCTCCAATCACCAACAATCACTCCCCACTTCCAGCAGTCATACTGCTTTAGAGATAAGCTCCCTGGGCCATGCCAGGGACACAATTGTCTCAAGGTCAAATAGGGAATATTGGTGTAAGTAAGACCTGAGAATCCTGAATCCAATACACTTTTGGATCCTCGCAAAGCCCAGTGGAAAGGAAAGACTCTAGGTCTCAGTTCCACCAGTAGACTTTAATCCACACCTCAGATTTGGAAAGGCACTGCTCACTACTGGTCAGTTCATATACTATATAACAGCATCTAGCAGAACGAAGCCTGAAGACTTTGTATTTCAGCAGTATATGCAGTTATTTGTCCTTTTTCTGATTATCAAGGCTTTGTACTTCAAAATCCAGTCCC
Organism: Carlito syrichta; assembly: GCF_000164805.1. Lineage (NCBI taxonomy): Eukaryota > Metazoa > Chordata > Mammalia > Primates > Tarsiidae > Carlito > Carlito syrichta. The sequence continues at coordinate 188,473 of NW_007246067.1, forward strand.
CCTTTTGATGCTGGCAAAGTACGTACACAGGAGAAAGTTCTGAACAAAGGCTCTATAAACATGCTACGGACAAGACAGAGATCCCAGAAACCAGGGTTCCCGAATATGAGAACTATGGGTCAGGAGGCGCATCCTCCCTTTTTCTTGAATGGTTTAAATAAACAGGTGCAAAATATGGTATTAAACTTACGTTTCTCATTTCAAAAAAGTTCCAATTTTCTCACACTGCCAGATGTTCACATGTGAAAACTGCAAGTCACTTCATAACATCAGCCTGAGGAGGTATTCCTCAGTCTCCCCATGGTGGCCCGAGCTGACTGTAAGGCCACGTGGGGTCACTGAGGGACCCTTCAGGTGTTTACTAGGTGATCTCTTCCCACATGCAGAGCTCCTTCCTGCCCCCTCCAGGAAGATCAGGGAAGGAGGAGCCTTCTCAGCCTGTGGCTGCCATTCTGTTCCGTTATCACATCTTCAGTGACTTTTGTGACACCCTCCAAAGATACATTCAGAACGCTCTCCTTCAGCCAGCAGGAGGGGGGCCCCTGCCAATATCTGGATGATCACGAGTGAGGGACTCTGCAGTTGGGAGACGCAGACCTCAGTTCTGCTCCTGACAGGCTGAGGGACTCCTAAGAAATACATTTCATCTCTTCGGCTTTAGCACTGTCATCTGTGGACAGAGCTATTCATGCCTGTCCCACTAACTCATGAAATAGGGGTGTGAATTCTCAGCATCTAGAGCCTGCAAGGCACATCTCTGGACTTTCAGTTGAGTCTGAAAAGTTTAAAGTGATGTTCGATGCAAGACAGCATGAAACACAGTCATGTTCCTACTTGGACAAACTTCCTTCCCTCTCTGCCTCTGTGGATGTGCAGCCCCAAACTCCTCTGACACTTCCAAGAACTGGCCTGCCCTGTAACTGAGCTTTGGGAACTCCAGGAAGAATTGTAAACATCTGGAGTGGAAGGCAAATCCCAGCCCCAGCTCTTCTCTGTGTAAGCATCCCGCTGCACCATCATTAATGAGGACTAGCAGGCATCCCTTCCTTTCTTTAGGACACATCCACCAAGTTCAGGCAATCCACTAGAATGTTCTTCCTTCCCTGAAGGGAAGTTCTGCTTTCTGTAATGTCTAATCACTAGGCCACCTAACATCATGTACCACCCTAATCATCCAGTATCCTTGAAAAATCACTCTCAACCATGCCTGAACTGAAGGCCATCTCTGCCCCTCGAATCAGATGGCCACACCTACCCACTCTCCAGATGAGACTTTGTCAAATAGGGCTTGACAGTTGTTATTCATGTCTTACTATGTTAATTAGTTTATTTATACATAAGTTATAGAATTGTATACCACATTCTAGAAAGGAGAAAATGAAAAATAAAAGGCATATTTTAAAGGTGACTTTTAAAATGGAAACAAGGATATCTAATTGACTATTTTTCTGATTAAAACCCTCACAGACTCTTTGTCCACAGGAAAAGGCCCAAGTTCTGGTAGGATGTCAAGACCTTGCCCTCAAAAGCCTCTTCGCCTCCACTCCTCTCTCCCCAGTCCAGTCTCCGGTCTCAGGAGGGACTTGTACCTTCACTGACCAGTGACATCTTGCTTGCTTTCCCCCCTGTGCCCCTGCTGTCCACATGTGCTGTTTTCTCTGTCCATAATGCCCTTCATCTCCTTTACACAAACTCCTATTCATAGGGTTCCCAGATTAGCAAATAAAAATACAGGACACCCAGTACAATTCAATTCCAGATAAACAAAAAATAATTTTTTGGTATAAGTATGTCCCAAGTATTACATGAGACATACTTATAACATAAATTATTCATTGTTGATCTGAAATGCAAGTTTTATTGGGCATCCTGTATTTGATTTGGCAAATCCACCTACTCATCCTTCTAGCATTTCCTCCTCCAGGCAGCCCTGCCTGACCTGCTCCCGGCATATGACTCCCTTCCTCATTCCTAAGCAGATTCACCGCTCTCCCCTCCCTGGGCCCAGAGCACCTGTGGAATCTTCCTTACAGAACTTTCATCCACGTTCATAACTGTTCACTTCTTGGTCCATCCAGCATGACCGTGAGCTCCTGGAGGTCCAGGGCCTTATCTCATTCTGTCTCACCCATCTTGCATCCCTAGTATCTAGAACAGTGCCATGTGTATACTGAGTGTTTGATAAGGCCCAACATCCCAACAAATGAATACATATGTAGCTGAGAGAGACAGACATGTGAGGTATCCAGGCTGGTGGGGGCACTACACTTGTGCTTTGATTCCCACTGGGCTTCCTGAGAACAAAGACAGTAAGTTAGCATGATCACTCATACAGTTCTCTTGGTCTTCTGGAAAGGAAAGCCTTTTCCAAATCTGAATCCTAAGGGAACTGATCATTGGCAGCTCATATGGAGTGTGGGGCCTCTGTATTGGCTCTCCCCATTCCAGGGTGGCCCTGTGGACAGATGACCTGGCCCATTCACTTCTCTCCCAGGGCCTGCACCTAGTGGGCTGCTCAGTGGAGGAAGGGAAGCAGGTGAGGTGGTGGATGCAGTGGCCAGGTCTGGGAGGAGTGCAGAACTTCCTGAACAGCCTGCCTTAGACACTCTTCCCACAGTCCCGGACACAATGCTGTCTAAAAACAAGAGCTGGCACCTAGAAGGCTGGGGTCTCTGGAAGCCTTAGGTGGCACCTGGGGGTGGGAGTAGGGAGAAAGAGAAGACAGAAGAGGGCTTTGCCGTGTGACACCTATTGCTGGGTCCTGGCTTTGGGGTTCAAGGCTTGGCTGGGATGTCACAGAGCACAGATACAAGCCTTTAGGAAACCCTTTCCCCTCTGGGAATCCCAGGGAAGTGAAAGTGAAGTGGCACATGCTTCGGTGACTGGAGGCCCATAAATCTGCCGGCATGGCTGCGGGGAGGGCAGCGGCCCAGCGCCGGACACATTCCCCAAGGAGCTGTGTGCATGTTTACCTAACCCTTCACAGCAGTCGCCAGAAGGCCCACCACCTTCCTCAAGGGTGGAAGCCGAGAACAAGTCAGATATAAATGAGGTGCAGCGAGAAGAGTGGGGGAGGACCCGTCATCATGCTCCTGCTCCATACTGAGAGCCTTCCCTGCTCCCTAGCTCTGGTAAACTCAGCCTCGGCTGTGGAAGCCTCACCTCCCTCCCCGTTTCAGTGCTGGGGAGCCTCCTCTCCCGACTCCACAGCCTGAGTAACACAGCTGCCTCTGCCATCTGAGGGGCATCACTCACCTGGCTGAGGACAGAGACCCCTGTCAAGTAACAAGATGCTGAATTCTTTCCCAGTTTGTACTATATGTATATTGTCCCATTTGGGCCTCAAAGAGCCTCTGAGCTGGCTGAGAAGTTCATTACTACTACTGTTAGAAGAAGACACAGAAGCTCAGATTGGTGGAAACTTGGTTAGCAGTCCAGCCACCAAAGCACTCTAGTGCAAGACAGTCTCAGGTCTGAAAACAGTTCTTTGGATTCCAAATCTGTTACTTTGCACCAGGTCTAACTGCCTTTGCTAAATGCCAGTCCCTGGGGAGAGAAATCTGAGAGGCTCTGGCAGCCAGTAACATCCGATTGTGAACTTGTTTATCAGACTCTTTGCCAAGGAGGTAAAGATGGTTTTGAGAGAAGAAAGAGTGGAGAGATGGGTCTGTGTCTGGCAAGTGCAGCTGTCTCATGGTGCGTGCTAGATGGAAGAAGAGTGGGTGGGGCAAACTGTGCCTGCAGGACTGGAAGGGAGAGCTTTAGGCCGCAGCATGGCAGGGTGCCCAGGGTGACTACAGCACCCTGTGCTGCAGCTGCCTACGAGACCTGGAAGGCTGACCTACCATCATGCGGATGCCCAGGAGAAACGTTCTAGGAGAGAAAAGACTGAGGGGATGCTCCCTATATACCCATGACAGAGAGAGGGGAGTCATGCAAGAGATGGTCTGGGGTATACAGCACAAGGGCAAGAGGTTTATGGTCCTCTCCAAGTCCTGGAGATTTGGAGAGTTCTGTGGTCTTTCCAAGGGTGATATTAAACATATTTAAGGCCAAGCATGGTAGCTCATGCCTGTTCAGCTTGTTGTGAGGCCAAGAAGGGAGGATTGTTCGAGTCCAGGAGTTCAAGACCAGCCTGGCAACATAGCAAGACCGTATCTCTACAAATAAATAAATGAGGTGCAGCGAGAAGAGCAGGGGGGGACCCGTCATCATGCTATAAAAGATAATAAAACTAGCCGGGCTCGGTGGCTCAGCCCGTAATCCCGCGCTTTGGGAGGCTGAGGTGAGTGGATTGCCTGAGCCTGCGGGTTCGAGACCCGCCTGGGCAACTTGGCAAGACCTCATCTCTACAATAAATCAAAAAATCAGCCGGGCATGGTAGCACATGCCTGTGATTCTGGCTATTAGCAGAAGGCTGAGGCGGAAGGATCGCCAGAACCCAGCAGGTCGAGGCTGCAGTGGCTGGGAGCGGTCACGGCACTCCAGTCTGGGCGACAGAGTGAGACTTCAACTCAAAAAAAAAAAAAAAGATAATAAAAGTATTTAAAAAACAGTATGGCATGGCACCAGTTAGGTTTTATGCAGACAAAAACCTCCTTTGCAGCCTGACAGGTGTGAAATACCTGGACTCCAGCATGGGGGAAATACCAATAGCCATATAGGTGGGTGTGCAGTTCCCAGCCTCAGTCTTCTGTGCTGATCTCACACTGTCCCCACCAGGACTGTCTTCCCAGCCACACCTGAGACTGGGGTACTAGCTGCTTGGGCCTGGTATCTCTCCGGAGTCTCCCTGTACACCACGACCTTCAGAGAATCTCTCTCCAAGCCCTCTTTTGCTTGTTGGCATGTCTGGAGTTATTTTAGAAGCTTCTTCAGGACAAAAGGTACATCTTTTGTGTCTTTGTATCTCCAGTACCTGTCACAGAGTATGTATGCAGTAGACACATGAATGCTCTGTGAGGCACCTTCTCAAGATTCATCTTTTTCTTTTTTTTTTTTTTTTGAGTTGTAGTCTCACTCTGTCGCCCATACTGGAGTGCAGTGGCCGCTCCCAGTCACCGCAGCCTCGACCTGCTGGGCTCCGGTGATTCTTCCACCTCAGCCTTCCAAGTAGCCAGAATTATAGGCATGCGCTACCATGTCTGGCTGATTTTTTGATTTATTGTAAGAGATGAGGTCTCGCTGCCCAGGCGGGTCTCGAACCCGTGGGCTCAGGAAATCCATTCACCTCAGCCTCCCAAAGGCGCTGGATTACAGGCTGAGCCACCAAGCCCGGCTGATCCATCCTTTTCATTTGATGGTAATATTTGGGTGACTAAAGAACCTCTCTGTGCCTCAGTCCCTTCTGAAAAATGTGGGCTCATAGGACCCTTCCAGTGGGATGTTAAACAGAGATACAGTGTCAAGAACATGCCACTGCACTCTAGCCTGTGTGACAGAGTAAGACTCCAACTCAAAAAAAAAAAAAAAATAGAAAATTCTGATTGAGTAGACCTAGGGTAGGGCCTGAGATTCTGCATTTCTAGAGTAAGCAGTGCAGGTAGGGCAGTGACACCCTTTGTCTCAGGCTCTTCCTTTCTGTCCCACCATCCTGGTCTTTTGGCATTCATCTTCATGTCGTGACCTCATGGTAGTCAGAGAGCTGCTGTACCTCTTGGTATCACATCTGAACTTCATAGAGGCAAGGCCCCTATGACTGTCTGCCTCACTACACAGTCTAGGACTCCTCATTCACCATTTCCACCGACTTCTCACTGCTCAGAGCTGAGTCAAGACTTGCATTTCTAACAAGTTCCCAGAAGATCTGCTGCTGCTTCTCTGGGAACCCCACTCTGAGTAGCAAAGTCACAGGAAAGAACAATTTGGACCTTCAGCCTTTGAGGTTCTAAGCTTGAGTAAGCCCCACCCCACAGAATTTGCTTTTTAACAGGATTCCTAGGTGAATCCTTTGCCTGTTGAAGGCTGAGAAACACCATCTTGAGGAATTCTTCCGTGTGCCTGGAAGTTTCCTCCTGTTTTGATTCTGATGTCTGCAGAACACCCTTTTCCCAGATGTCCCTGGAGTTGTCTCACCTGTGCACTCATATTATACTGTATCCCTGCATAGCATCCCACTGGAAGGTTCCTATGAACTCCACTTTTCAAAAGAGGAGACTGTGTCACAGAGAGCTTCCTTAGCTGCCTGAATACATAGCATTCAGACCATCAAATGAGACAAGTCCTCAGGTCACAGAGTGGACAGAGCAACTCTCTTTTCTTATGGAAGCAGGTCCCACAGGGTTATCAACAAGTAAGGGTAGGCAGCAGGGGCATGCTGTCCCGTGGCTCCTCTGAGGCTGATAGCAGCAACCAGGAGCCCAGCAGACCTCTCTTTCCCACCTGCATCATACAAGCAGCTGTAACCTGGAGGCTTCTGCAATCTTCCAGCCAATTCACACTCTATCCTATTTAAAATCTATTGCTGTACAAACACTGCCTTTTATCAACTCCTCAACTCCTCCTAATACTGGTAGTGCCATGAGAAACTAGAGCTCTCCAACCCAGAAAAAGCACAGCTTGTCCATCAAGCCCATTTGTTCTTTCTTTATTTTTTTAATTGTAGTCCAGACCATTGAATTGCTTAATACACGACATAACGCACCATAAATAATAGCTTCCCAAGTAGCGCCACTCAGCCCTGGGGCACGCTCCAAGTTCTGCATTAACTCCTCGGGTGTGAAGCGTTTTCCAGCCATTTCAGTCCATAAATATGTAACTGGCTGCTTCCTAAATTGCTGCATAAAACTTATGCTTTTTTTATTGCCATTATCATTGGCCTCTTGACAGAAGAATAAAATATCCTTTCTGGGGGATGAAGTGCTCTACATCCTACATGATTTTAACTCATCCAAGTTCCCAGTGTCTTGATTTTATTTCCATCCCTACCCCAAGGACGTTGCCTCCTCTCAATGAATTAGGATTTCAGATTGTAGTTTAACTGCATGCCCTGTTTTCTCCTGATTCCACCTGGGCCTGTGGTGGACACTGAGCTGTGTTCTCCCATTTCCAGGAGCCAATGAGTCCACAGCATGGCCCACCGTGTGCCCGGTGCCCAGTGCCACACTGGGCCACATGATGTAGTCCCACAGAGGTTGGGAGGAAAGATGTACACCAAAGATAACAGGGAGACAGAGACAAAGGGGAGAGGGGGAGGAGGAGTGTGGACTGGGAGGACAGAAATGTCAGTCAGGGAAGTGGGCTTCATCTTGGTGGATCTGCCCACCCCCATCTAGTAACCCAGAGCAACCAACTGACATGTGAGGGACATGGCCCAGAACCAGTCCACCAGGACCACATCTGATTCCCTCTATGGCACTGGACATGCAGAGATCCCCACTCCACAGGGGGAGTGATAGACAGCCCTCTCCTCTCTCTCCTCCCATCCCTCTATCTCTCCTGTGCCTCCCTCTCTCCCTCAGTCTCTCTCCCCTCCCCCACCTCTGTCATCCTCCCCCTCCCCCCAAACTATTCCAAACAAGCAGGCTTTCAGCCTTCTGACATTTCTCCCCAGTCTGGATAGGTGTTGTCAATGAGAAGAAGTACTCTTGTGATAGATGGACGGGGTGGGTGGGGGCTGAAATAGAGCCAGGCCTCACTGATGTCCAAAAAAGGAGAGAGAGCTCTGAAGACTGGCTCACCCAGCCCTGAGGCCAGGGAAGTCACACTTCGAAACCCCTGTCTTGTCAGGAAAGACACCTAAGCCAACAGGCAGCTGCACCCTGCCTCCCCCTTCCTGCCAGGCAGCACCCGCCAGGCTCTCCAAAGTGCAGTAAGGAGCCCCAGCTGCGCAAAACACGGAGGCAGGACACACAGACTCTCACAAACTCTGCCTTTGCACTCAGAAGGGCACCAAGATGAATGCCGGGCATGCTAGGTCGGCAGGCCTCTCTCCCTCTCATCTCTCACACATCATATTTCTCCTGGCTGGGGCATCACTGACACAGGAATGAGAGGTCTGCAGGCAGCTCAAGACAAGTCCCGTGACCCCTGTGTCCTCAGGAGGAGAACTGTTCCTGCTGGGGAAAGGGTGGCAGAGGAGAAGGGGCTGCGGATCCACGTGGCACAGTTAGTTCTCCTCTGGCCCTGAGGCTGTCTCTGCATCCCCATGGTCCTGATGCTAGCTTCCAGTTTCTGGCCCTCTTAATAGACCCTCAAAACTGCTCCCACCCACCCAGGCCTCCACATGGGGGCCTCCGCCCCACCAGTTTCCTGGGACTCTTCCCTTTGCAGAGGCTGGGGCCTATGAGGCTGGAGCGCAAAGGGCTGGGGGTGGGGGTCTGTGGAATGCAGTCCTCTGCCCACACTCAGGGGCCAGCCTCAGGGGCATAATAGAATACATTAGTCCTCAGGCCCATTCAGCTCTGCCTCTTTAAGAACAATGGTGGCAACTGAGCTGATTTTTGCCAAATGACTGGCTTCCGTCCATTGGAAGCAGAGTGGAGCCCGCCAGACAAAGTCCATATTCAGGGCTTCAGAAGGGGTAGCTGGTGGGCACTGAGGCACCTGCCTCTTTCCCGGGACCTGCACCAGGAACACCTAGTGCCCAGGAGAGAGTCTGAGGCTGGCACCAGTCACCCAAGCCATCCTGGGGCAGGGAAGAAGCTGCCACTCTGAAAACAGGCCACCACAGATTTGAGTTTTAATATGAGTACCTGGTACCTGGGGTACCCAGGGTTGACTCCAGAGCAATCTTGATTATTTGGAGTGTTACTTAGGAAAATACCAACTTAGCTTTTCCAATTGTAATCTCAAAAGAGCATTGGGCTGAGTCTAGTTTTCCAGCCTGAGTGGCACTCTACGATATCTTCACTTCTCTTAATCTCAAGTCCTTCTCATGTGAAGATATTGGGTTAAATAGGCTCCAGGCCTCTCCAAACTTTGAAATTTTAGGTGGAAAGGTGCAGTGGCTCATGTCTATGATCCCAGCACTTTGCGAACCAAGGCAGGAGGATTGCTTGAGGCCAAGAGTTCAAGACCAGCCAGGGGAACAAAGCCAGACCCTGTCTCTACAAAAATATAAATAAAAAATTAGCCAGATGTGGTGGCGCACACTTGTAGTCTTAGCTACTCAGGAGGCTGAGGCAGGGGGATTGCTTGAGCCCAGGATTTTGAGGCTTCAGTGAGCTATGGTTGCACCACTGCATTCCAGCTTGGACGACAGAGCAAGTCTGTGTCTCAGAAAATAAAATAAAATAGAGAAAAGAAAACTCTACCATCCCATACTGCATCAGAAACTCTCAAAACAGCTTCAAAAACTGAAAAGCCCAGTGCAAATGTAGTGATCATTGTGACCTTTGGCAAAAATCAGTGTGAACCAAGCAAAGCCAACATGAAAAGCAGAGCTGCTCTGACGTGACTTTCCTTCATTCCTATGATGTGATGTCAAAGTAGGCATACTGGAGTGCCGCTGTGTTGGCATAGCAGTGAGCAGTGGGGGCCTGCACTGCTCTCCCAGCAGAGCTTGCCTCTTCTGCCCCATTCTCTTTTCTGAAGTGACATACTCCGATCACAATGAGCAAAAGACCCAGGACTCAACCACATACTTTCACATACACTTCTAACACTTTACTTTGCATATATTGCATGATCATTATCACTGATATGAGAGCTTCACCTAGATCTCTTTATTGCACCTGAGAAAGTCTTTCCAAGCCCCCAAAGATTAGATATTGAACACAGAGTTACTTAGCAAAGAATACTGACCTGCCAGTTCAAACTCAAACATCACTCCTGCAGTGAGGCCTTTCCTACACAAAATTGCTCCCCTACCTCCCTTTCCCTTTCCTGCTTTATTTTCCTACACACTTCTCATGCTCCTCTAATACATGACAGAGTTTGCTCACTTATTTTGTTCATTGTTGGTCTCTCACCACCACTAAAATGTGAGCTTCCCAAAGACAGAGATTTTTATCAGTTTTGTTCATAACTCTACCCCCCAGATCTGTGCCCAGGTACCTGGTAAGCACTGAATATAGAGGCTTGTTTAAAAAAAAAGAAGAAGAAGAAAGGGAAGAAGGGAAGGAGGAAGGAGGGAGGGAGGAATGGAGGGAAGGAAGAAGGGAAGGAAGGAGAAGGAGAATGGAAGGAGGGAGGAAGAGAAAGAAAGAAGGAAAAAAAGATAGCTAAAAATCCTGAAAATGGGTACAATGAACTGTTAGCCAACCCTGGGTGTTGGGATCATAGGTGTTTAACACTGTCTCCTTTTCGCTTTTCCTCATTTTCTAAAATGTCTACAGTGACCATCTATCCCTTTTGCAAAAGAAGTAAAAGTATAAATATGATTAATTTTAAAGAGAAGAGAGAGATAAATAGAACAGGGTCCGCCTTCTCATGGGCAGAAGGAACAATGTGCATCTCTGACACTAGCATCTGTTACATAGGTTTGTAAAAATCCTACTTCATCTGACATGTCAGGTAGTTATTGCAAAAGACTTGGGGGGCAGAGCTCACATTTTCTGGATAATCGCCCCCATTGTCCAGTACATGATGCATGTGGAGTCATATTCTCCAACCTTCTTCCAGACCACACAGAAGTGAACGAGGGAGTGGATATTTTTAAGCCAACAATCAATCAGCAAATATTTAATGAGCCCCTACTATGTACAAGGCTCTGTCCTTGATGTATTTCTCTCTCTCTCTCTCTCTCTCTCTCTCTCTCACTGAATCGCTCACACACACCCTCCTCCACTGCTCCTTATTCCTTCCACTGCGCCTCAGTCTTCTTTCCCTAGGCCTCCCGTGCACCCCGGGGGATATATACATTGAACCATGTGTCCCCTAAGAGAAAAGGTCCTGAGCCTACTCCTCCTGTTCTAACTCTGGACAGGGAAGCACAGGAGGGCTGAAATTGGCTCAGAGAAGGTAACCGCTTGCTGGAGGCCTCACAGTAAGACACAGGTAGGCAGCAGGCCCCGGACTCCCACCCAGCACACTTCTTAACCCCACCCCCCTCCAGTGGCCTTTCTCAGCAGGGAACAGGCACTGCGGAGAGGAGAGGCTTAGAAGGTCATATGCCTGTCATACCAGGGGAGCACTTGGCAGACACTCTTTCCGGGCTGCAGGAATTCATCCTGTAGTAACTTGCCACGCAAAACACACCCTTCCCGTTTGGACTGGATGCTGTCCCAGGACAGGAGGGGGGTGAAAGTTGACCGTGGTGCTGCAGATAGTACTTGAACTTTCCCTGCGGGGGCCTAGAGTGGTCTGTTCTCAAGAAAGACTGGCCAAGACCATGTGTCACCCCGTAAGAGAGGGGAGGTGGAGGACTTGGTGACTCAGACACTGGCAAGGGGAGTGTCTGGACATGAAGCAGGACCTAGCAAGGCCTGCGAGGGCTTTCCTACAGTGTTAACAAGGACCAGGGCAGAAGTCCCTGCTCCCCCTGCTATCCAGCCCCATGTCCCTGGAGGGCATCGACCTGGAGTGCCAAGCCTAGTTCCACAGAGCCTTCTTTGCCCTGCCCCAGGTCCCGTGGTAGGGTTGGGCTGGAACATTCCATCTCTAGTCTTACCAATAGTTCCTCTTCCCTCCTCTTCCCCTACATCAGAATGCTTTTGACATTCCCACCAACACAACCCCCAGGAAACCCAGCTCCAAGCACAGTTGGCCAGAAGAGAACAGTTTCTTTTCTTCTTGGCAGACCCACTATGTACATTGGGTCTCTGTCTCAGTCTCTGGGCAGCCCACCTCCTGAGGTTCTGATCAGGACTCCCAAGCATCCAGCTGGGCTTTGTAGCAAGGAATCTACTGTTCAGGGAGGGAGGAAGCCACGGCTGAAGGGGGGGCCCCTCGGCAGAACATTCTCCAGAACGAAGGACAATTCCCCACCTTCCAGAGATGACCCACGCTAGATAAGCACTGTCTCTCAAGAAAATGATTTCATCCCAGCCTTTTAGTGACTCATGCAGCTACTGCGTGCTGGACTCTAGGGTACCTAGGTGAACAGGAGGCAGATTCACTCTCAAGATAGCCCAGTTCCGGGAGAAGCCCTCACACACCCACCCTCAGCTGAAGTAAGACCAGATTCCGATGCAGTTAAGATCTGTTGAGTGCTTGCTTTGTGTCAGACGTCTTAATAATCGATTACACATATGTTAGCACAATCTGATCTTCTCAGTAAGCCTGCAAGGTAAGACAGTTCTGATGCAATGGAGGGTTGATGTTAGGGAATTTACCCAGAGCACCATACCCAACAAAGAGAGGAACTGAGTGCCAGGGCTCAGAAGACCTTGGACATGACATAGTGACAGTGGTGGGAGTCAGGGGAGGAGGGGAGCTGCTAAGTCAGAAGGTTGACAAGTGTTTTTGAGTCCCACATAATGTATCATGTCCCACAGCACTAGGCAAAAGCTGTGTTGTCACTGGGCCACCCACGCCCAGGAAACATCAGCTCTTGCTAGTTGTTTTCTTGGCCACCCCCATGTGCCAGAGAAATTGCTGCCTCCTGCCCTCTCCCACCCCTTCCCACCCGCTGGCTCGGCAGAGGACCATGGCGCCCTCTGCATTTTTCAAACAGCTGTGGCCACACAGAGGGTGACTCTTCACAGGAGGGCCACAGAGGTGGACATTTGGGAATTGCTTTCCAGTCCATGAGGCTGTCTGTCTCTTTCCAGTCCCTTTCTATCTGTCTCTTTCTTTCCTCCTTTTTAAAAAGAAAGCAAGGTCTCCATTGTATCCTATTGTGTGCATGGTGCCTGGTCGCTGGTTTTTTCACCCTGTCTCATTAAGATGGATGGGCTGCTGCCTTATTAATAATTGGGAAGGTTCCTCTTTGTTCCCCCTTCCTCTCCTTGCTAATGATCCTGCTTGAGCTGCTCTACAGAGAGCCCTGCAGCCCTCAGGCTAGGCAAACCTCCATGGCGCCCAGGCACCTGCTGCAAGCAGGCCCTCCAGCCCAGCCAGAGCTCCCTGCACTGGGGGAAAGTCTTAGCATCCTCACTACAGACCTCCAGAATCTCAGGAGGAAGGGCTCAAGGGATCAGAGATTGTGTCATTCAATCTAAAGACTGAAGTACCTGCCCAAGGTCACCCAGAGGGTGAAGGCAAGAAACTCAAATCCTAGCCTGGGAAGGTGCCACTCCATCCTTTGCTCTCCTGGTTGTGTGGCCTCTAACTTTCCTGGGAGCTGTCTCACCAACCCATCAGCACACACACACTGGTGATCATGCTAGGGGAAAGTGGAGTCTCTTATAACTTTCTTTAACTTGTTTATTTTTGAGGGTCTACAAGGTGGCAGGTGCTGTTTCAGGCACTGGGGTCTCAGCAGTGAGCATGACAGGCAAGTGTGGCCTCTCCCTGTATTCGCTTTCTAATGGAGTGAGGCAAGAAAAATCATTCACATCAATAAACAAGGAGACATAAGACAGTGGGGAAGAAGTTCGACAGGATGACTGTATCTGGAGAGCTTAGACCAGGACAGCCTCCCTGAAGATGTGGCATATAGCTTGAGACCTAAATCACGGGTATAGGATAGTTCCAACTCCCCCAAGGAAAGTCTAAAGTCTACAAGGGCTGGGGTATCCTGTATGAAACAACTGGGGAACCATAGGCATTGAGTGGATCTGACACTTAGCTGAACTTGGCTGGAAGCTTCAGGAAGGAGACAGAACCTGAGATGGTTACATCAGGCACACCAAAAAAGAGGTTGCTCGGTGTTCCTGGTGGGGCAAAAGCTGGAGCTGGGGCAAGGGCAGAGAGAATGTGGCCTGCTCGTGAGACAGCAAGGGTCCCAGCATGGTGTGTGACAACTGCGTGCCTCTTGTCCCAAGTCTCTAATGAATGGAACCGAGCACTATGACACTGTCATTTCTCCTTACTCACAAAACTGCTGTTCCCATTCTAGATGTGCAGCCTAACCTAAGGGTGTTGGGGGAGTCAGAGAAAACTTCCCAGATGAGGAACCCTTTTAGCCTGTCTGGCCTCTGGATCCTAGCTCTTTTTGAGAGTCCTATGTCCACAGAGCCCAGGTCAACAGAGGAATAACATAGGCAGGAACATCTGGGTAAAGGGGGACTCCGTGCAAGAGAGGCAGAGGCCCCACTAGCTTGCCAGTCCTTTGTGAACACCTTTGGCTATATAAATTATGCTCGGCTCACAAGTTTAGACTTCGCCAGACCTGCCCTCTCAGCAGCATGAGTTACCCTTCACCCTGCCCACTCTCTCAACTCCTACTGAGAAAATGGGTGTCTGTTCTCAGAAAATACTCCCTAGTTTCTCCATGGGCACGAAGTTCCATTCATCTCTGCCTGCTCCAGCCCCCCAAAAAGGAATAAAATGAAAAGAGAATGACGATAATTGCTTGATATAATGCTACTTGAATTTCCTTAAGCCCCCCTGACTTCTCTGTGCCCCGGGCTTATAAACTAAAGCTTGCTCATGCAGCCAAATAAGACAAGGATCTCTGCTCACAGGATGCCCCAGATTAAGGGATTCCAATCCCAAATCCCCCTCCCCCACCAGTGCCATGTCAAGAAGATTAATGTCCTTTCTCCAACCTGTGAATGGGAGGCTGGGCTTGCAAGGAAAGTGGGCTATTCTTGCACGGGAGTGGGAGACTTGGCTGAGCCAAATGTGCATGTGCACACACTCACGTACATACACGTGTCCTTCCAGGACCCACTGGGAGAAGCTTTTATTCTCAACCCAATTTTATGGTTGTGTTAAAATGTACCATGGTATCCAAGCAGAGGAATTAAATTGCTCCTCTGTTATGTCAGAGAGCTGGTAGGTCCCATATTGAGGATACCTGAATACAATCTGAGTTTACCTACAAGCGTAGCCGGCCTCCTCAGCTGCTTCTTTGGTCCTAGTCCCTAAATTTACCAATGTGAAAAGAAGGATGAATTCGGAGATCTTGTGCTGAGTGTCCACCAAGCACCAAGCACCACACAGGGCAAGAGTGTCATGGCAGATAGGGCACTGCCCCCATGGCCAGCCACCTGCTCTGGCACATGCTCAGGGTCTTTTTGTTCCCCCATCCAGTATACTCTCCCGCCTTGAGGCCCAATTGGCTTTTTCCCCTCCAATCCCACCACTGGGGATGGCTTTTTTTGAGTTGGAGTCTCACCCTGTTGCCCAGACTGGAGTGCAGTGGTCACTCCTGGCCACCCCAGCCTCGACCTGCTGGGCTCCGGCGATCCTTCCGCCTCAGCCTTCCGAGTAGCTGGAATTACAGGCAAGCGCTACCACGGCCCGGCTGATTTTTTGATTTATTGTAGAGATGAGGTCTCGCTGCCCAGGCGGGTCTCGAACCCGCGGACTCAGGCAATCCAGTCACCTCAGCCTCCCAAAGGCACGGGATTACAGGCTGAGCCACTGAGCCCGGCTTGGGGATGCCTTTTAAGTGGCTTTCTACCTCATGGTCCCACAGTCACAACAGGAAACGTGGAGGTTGGCCGGGTCTGCACTCGGCCACTTATCCTCCTTAGTTGACTCTTGCCACTTTTTGCATATGTTTCTGAGTATGTTCCTACAACTTGAGCTGGTGATCAGCCTAGCAGTCAGTTATTATATTTGAGGGGGTACTCATGCATTTAAGTGAGATCATGCACTAAAATTAACAATGCCTGATGAGCAACACCCCTCACCTGCAAGACATAGGCTGTGCTAGTCTTCTTTGCTGGGTTGTGGGACACTTTGGGTCTCTGTGGTACAGTAACTGAGGGGTATCTGTCTTTATTCCCCCAGCCTCAGCCTCCACTTGGATCTTTGCACACAGTAGATGCTTGATAGCTAAGTGTTAGCTAAAAGTATTCTCTCTAATATTTTTTTTGAGTTGGGGGTCTCACTCTGTCACCCAGGCTGGAGTGCAGTGGCATGATTATGGCTCACCTCAGCCTCAAACTCTTGGGCTCAGGTGATCCTTCTGACTCAGCCTCCCAAGCAGCTGGGACTACAGGTGTACACCACCATGTCTGGCTAATTTTTTTTAAGCATTTGTAGAGGCAAAGTCTAGCTATGTTTCCCAGGCTGGTCTTGAATTCCTAGACTCGAGTGATCCCCTTGCCTTGGCCTCCCAAAGTGCTGTGATTATAGGTGTGAGTCATTATGTACAGCCAAAAATATTCTATATCCATTCTGTTCCAGGTGCAGAACTCATGGAAACTGGCAGCACTGGGGTTTGCTAACCTTGGGAATCCACTTGTACTGAGATGCCAAGGACTGACAAGTTCTTGATGTCGACATATTTGAATGCTGGGACTTTGCAGTCTGTAAACCAAAAGAATGTTTCATGGTAGCCATTTAAGACATTGGGGTGGTAGGGGCAGGGGAGAAGAATTATTGTGGGAAAATGCCTCTTAACACTCACAAAAGTACCCTAAGGAGCAGGCTAACCTCTCATTCAAAGGGACAGTCTGCCTGGGACATTTGCACTTGCCAGGCGGTGCCCCTAAGTGCCACTGGATATTTTCATTGACTCCAACACTGCCTCCTAGAGACTCCAGAAGTCCCTCTGGCCAGTGTTTCTCTACCCAAAGGCCACGCATCACTAAGTTACCTGGTCATGCCCAGTGCTGCCTTCTTGTGAGACTTCCACCTTGACGTGGTAGATGTTGGGGCCACGCTGTCAAAGGGCTTGGGTGGGAAGGAGAGGGGGCCTCCAAGAAGGGAGTGGCTGGCTGGCCCTACCTGGCCAACAAGGACGTCAGCTTTCAGGTCAGTGGTGGGAATGTGTGTGGACTCCCCCATGGGGTATCTAAAAAGGCCATGAAGTATCCCTCCCGGTGCTCTGTCCCTGCTGGCACAGCTATCCCAAAGCTCAGCTCTGGGCATGCCTCAGGCTCATCCAGAAGCCTCAATGGGTCCTGCCATCTCCTGTACCACATCCTGACCCAGGGTTTCTGCAACTTGGCTCCCAATAATCCGTCTGCTTCACCTCCCACTTGTTCCTACTCTGTGGCCAAATCAAAACAACTTACCTTGGTCTGCACAGCCACAAGCCTTCCCACCTTCCAACCTCTCTCTCCTTGCTGTTTTTCTTTCCTAAAAGGCGAACTCTGTCACCTCCATCATTTAAAATCATCTTGGCTGTCCTTCAAGGCTCAAGTCAATGGCCCCTTCTTCCTGACCCACATTGGCGGGATCCCTTCTTGGAGTGCCCATGACAACATGTGCTCTGCTGTTTCTCTACTTTAGTGTGTGTGTGTGTGTGTGTGTGTGTGTGTGTGTGTGTGTGTGTGTGTGTGTGTTTGTCTTACCCTCTTCCTAGATTCAAAACTCGTAAAGAGCAAGGAACTGGTCTTGTGCATTCCTTTATAACTCTTGTACAACGTCATGGATGATTGGATGGATGGATGGTTGGTTGGTTGGTTGGTTGGTTGGTTGAAAGGATAGATGGATGACAGATGGATGGATGGATGAAAGGGTGGATGAATGGATGAATGCATGGATGAATGAATGGAGGAGTTGATGGATGGATAGATGGTTGAAATGATGAATACATGGGTAGATAGAAGGGGAAGAGGGAGGAGTAAAGGAATAAACAAAGAATGAGCGAATAAACAAAAGGCCCTTTGCCATGGGGCTCTGCCAGCCTCCCAGTGTGAGTAGCCTGAGAGGCCTGACTCCCTGAAGATGGAATGGTAAAAGTGCAGCTCCTCTCTGAATGACTTCCTCCTCCCCCTTTCCCCTCCCTGGGGCCTGCCTTCAGCAGCATTAGTCACACAGGCCTGTGCTCATTGAGGAAAAAACATGCAAAGATGGATCGGGGTGGCCCTGCCCCATGAAATCCTCTTGTTCAAGGGCCACTGCCCCCACAGGAAGTCAGTGAGGGACAGACTAGCCTGCTGGGCCTCTTTTATCCCATGACACCCCGGAAGCTAACTGTGACCACACACAGCATGAAACACACACAAACCTGTCTTCCAGGGAGTCACTGGTTAGCACTGGCGGTGATAAATCCTCCACGCTGCACAGACACAAAAGCCCAGCCGCAAGCCACAGCAGCAAACAACAAGAAAAGCCACAGTCAACAATGAAGCCTCAGTTAACCAGAACCCCACCCGCTGCAACCCTCATTTCATTGAGGGTTTTGTTTGTTTTTTGTTTTGTTTTGTTTTAGATCTCTGTGCCCTCTCTGAAGGAAAAAGAGAAACGATCCAAGAAAACAAACTGACATTAAAAATGTGGTAAGAAGAATTTCAAAAAAAAAAAAAAGGAGGGGAGACTTTCACATCTGGAGTTTCAGTGACAATTTTAGAAAAAGCAGCACAAGTAACTCTGTCCCAGATTAGCAAACAGCAAGTTTCACATTCAAGCTGCCCCACGACTGTGTCAATGAATTAGAGGTTGCCTGTGTTCATTGACTGACTTACTGAATTCACAAAAAACCCATAGCAAAAGACCCCAGGTGACCAAAGTCTTACACTGCTGGTTTTCTTCCCCCCCCATAACCAAAAGTGTGGACAGTATTGTAACTAAAGCCACCCGCCGGCCACTGCTCCTGCTGTGGTAGACAGAGCATGAGCTTTGGAGTCCAACAGATGAGGATTCATCTCTTTCCTATAATTTCCTTTCTTGTGACCTGGAGAATTTACAGAATCACCCGTATGATAGTGTTCAGAGCCATCTCCAGATCACAGTTGCAGCTGCATGAACACGGGGGTGCCTTTTCTTTCTCCCATGTTTCAAACCACTCTCATCTGACAAGTCCTTGGCCATTGCTCCTGAAGCTTCCCCTTGGAAGCCCTGAAAGCCTCGGACCCAGTCACAACCTCAGACGTTGCCTTCTGGAGCCTCACTGAACCTCTCAGGCCGCCTCGCACACTCCCTCGGTGCTTTTGCTGAGAGCCGCAGATAAGTAGACTCTGAGAAAGGACAGAGCTGCCCAAAGGAGGCCGCAGTCAGCCCAAGGCATCCTCACCCCATCCCTAACGCCTGTCTACTCTGACTGCCCTTTCACCCGGGCACCATGCCAGTGCCACCACATACCTGAAATATCACATTTAATCCTCATGATAACTCTCTGGTGGAGGCACTATTTCTGTCCCCAGCAGATAAAGGGATTGGGGCCCAGAAATGTAACTCTCTCAAGGTCATACCTCTAATAAGGGTTGGCCCACGTAGCCTGGCTCCAGATCCTAGGCCTGTACCCTACACCCTGGGTCTCGGCATCTGCATAACTGGGGCAGTGGGTAAGAGGCGTGGCCCACACCAGCACCCCAGTGGGGACCCGCAGTTGTTATATTATTTCCCTTTATTTATTTTTTGAGACAGGATTTTGCTCGATTCCCCAGGCTTGTATTGAACTCCTGGCCTAAGCGATCCATCCACCTTGGCCTCCTGGGTCGCTGATATTGCAGGTATGAGCCACCACATTTCTTATATTTTTTTCTAATTCACACAGTGAGCCTGCATGTGGGTATAATTTTCTCACTTTTGCACATAAGAAATACTAAGGTCCCAAGACATTACGTCACTGAGTATATAAGAAGCAAATTCAGATTCACCTGATCCCAAAGCCTGTAGCTTTTCTGTTTTCCACTGCCCTATCAGACTGCCAACTTGGGGGTTGGCATCAGACTGACCAAGGAAGGCCGCACCACCACCTTCACCGTGGTTTTGAGGGGGAACCAAACCCCATCTGTCTAAGTGCTCCTCCATGACCTGCAAGGCACAGACCAAATTCCAGCCAGAGGGTTGTTGCCTATGGGCCTTCTTCAAGTGCCCTACAATGTGTCCATGGTAATGGGTCATGTTATCTGGGGCAGGAACTCAGGGTTCACAGACAGATTAGTAGGACTGCCTTTATCTGGGCTTGACTGCCTGTTGGTAAAGAACAGAGCCCAGATGAATTATGACAGGGGATAGGGACACTTTGATGGGGGTGGTGAATGGGGGTGGTGGCTGTTCAAGCTGTCAGGGTGACTGGGGAAAGGGAGGCCTGACGGATGTAGGAGAGAGAGAGGAGGCTGGAGGCAGGTGCTACCCTTTCCTGTGCAAACCCAGCTGTGGAGTGCAGTGAGCTCCTTCATGCCCACCGATGGAGCTGCTCATGCCTGACTCTGGCAATGGCCCACACTGCCTGCTGCCCATGCTGAGCTCATTATGCCTGCTCATCAAGAATGCCAGTACCGGGATCAGGGAACACAAGCAGAAGCACATATCAGGAGTTTACCTTACAGTGACTGCTAAACAGCTGGCACTCAATAAATAAGAGCTGCTATTCACATTGCATTACTATAATTATGATCAATATTAACATCACTATGATTGATTGATTGGCATCAGTTATCGTCTCTGCATTCTCTACAGTCCCAAGCACAGTTTGGTTCCTTCCTCCCCTTCTGACTCTCTCTTTCACGAATACAAGGACCACAGAGTCACAGAGCACACCACAAACAGATTCAGCCTGACCTTCTGCTTCTAATCCTCCATATAAACAGAGCACAGTCTATTCAGCCGAACTTTCCTCCCTGGAATCTGCCCTGTCCTTACCCATTGAGACCCCTGGAGGGTGGACAGAGATGTTGCCCCTCAGGCATTTGCATCAGGAGAACCACCTCTGGCCCTTTAGGACATGTGATCCCCTGCACTGGGAGTAACTGGGAACCCAGAACTGGTCAGCACAGGTGGTACACTCCCTGAGAAGGTCTCTGTAAGTGCTGACCTCAGATACTCCCTTGTGCCTCTGGTGTGTCTGTCTGATCCACTCCCATCAGACTTGGGAACCTGGTGATGTCTGTCCATACCTCACATCCCTCCTGTCTCATCTGCAGCTGGGAATCCAGTAAGTATTTATGATTGATCTGATGCTCAGGGATTGTAAGAAGACAAGTGGCCTTCAGGAAAGTGTGGCCATAACACACAATGTCTACAGCTTGCCCCTACAGGATTATTTCTGGGCTTTAAGTATGGTACATCTTGGTGTAAGGGAGATTTTCAGTGGGAAAGACATTTGATTCTCGCTTACCACAGCATCCCAAGAACAATGAGAAAGAGTGTTGTATTAGTTAGCTATCACCATCAAACAAACAACTCCTAAACCCTTAATGGCTTTATTCACATGTCTATGAGTGGCAGGTTGTTGACTGGGGTGACAGAGGCAACTGGGCCATATATCTCTATCCCCAGATGCAGCCCAGGCTTCTACACGCGGTCGCAGGCACAGGGTCCCAAAACAATAGGAAGGGATGAGCTCCACAGCACAACTGGTTTCTAGCCTCTGCTTGTTTCACAGCAGCCAAAGTAGGCTCCTGACAGAGCCCAGACTCCAAGTGGAAGGGCAGTCAGGGTGAGAGTGCAGGAGGGTGTGAAGCCCGGTGTGGGGGGGGCAATGAACCCCCCACAGACTGAAGTCTACTCAAGCACTCAAGAGTCTCTTCTCCACTGTGCCTGATTTATAATACTATATGTTCAGTAGTCATTTTAGTGGATGTATAAATGAATGAATGAAAGATAGAAATGAGTGAATGAATAAGGGGTGAGTAAGAGAGAGAATGAATACTGTCATAACATCTCAAAGTACCCAAGGAATGTTGAGTTTCTCAGGCCTAGGGGAAGATTCTAGAATTTTGAGAAGTATAAGAAAGTTGCACAGCTCTTTAAGATACAAAATCATTAAAGAATATGATGTTTAAAGAGAACAGGCATATGGGTACAGTGAGAAAAACAGAACTAAGAATCTAGAGCCATAATTCTTTGCTCTTTCACTCATCATAATGTGATTAGTTGATTTCCACACTTTTGCATTTTGACAAATATTTATTGGACATCTACTCTGTGCCAGGCACTGGCTCCAAAACTCATGGCATTGTGAGCAGAAACTGTCCTAAAAGAGTAGGTCCCAGGCCTTTTTGAAGCCTACTTCCCATTTGCAGTGGTAAGAATTCCACTCGGATTGCCCTTGCTGTATGCCCTCCTTAAACCTCAAAGGCCTCTCAGGCTGGGAGTTGAGGGGAGACCAGACCCAGAGCTGGCTTCCTGGATTGATAGGTGGGGCCTCCTCTCCTATATGACCTCTCAGCTGCCTTTTAGCTTTAATACTCTAAGATAAGACCTGGGACCATGACAAGCACCTGCTGAGCATTGCCATACAGCACAACCAGTAATCCTGTGTCGTGGACAAAGCAGATATCTACTGATGACTAACACAGGAAAGCATCTAAGAAAAACAGAACAGCAAATTAAGATCTTCAGAGCATCACTAAACTGAGCTCCTTGGTCATGCACAAACCTAGCCTCCCTACTCTATTACCCAGCCAGCATCCCATCACAAAGTCCAGCTTCCCAAATAAAGATGTTTAAACAGCCAGGCTCAGTGGCTCAGCCTGTAATCCCACACCTTGGGAGGCTGAGGTGAGTGGATTGCCTGAGCCCGCGGGTTCAAGACCCACCTGGGCAACTTGGCGAGACCTCATCTCTACAATAAATCAAAAAATCAGCCGGGCATGGTAGTACATGCCTGTAATTCCGGCTACTCGGAAGGCTGAGGAGGAAGGAAGGATCGTCAGAGCCCAGCAGGTCGAGACTGCGGTGGCCGGGAGCAGCCACTGCACTCCAGTCTGGGTGACAGAGTGAGACTCCAACTCAGAAAAAAAAAAAAAAGGGATGTTTAAACAACTCAATCACCTAGTTCAGAGCTCCATTCTGTTGGGGGAACAAATGGCCGATGTAGAGCCCAGTGGAGCCTGTTGGCCTTTGGTGCAAAATAAAAACACATGCAAACAGCCTGCACCTCCTGAGACCTCAAGTAGCTCCTTCCATCCATTGACCTCACAGAATGAGGCCGGGCACTCTCTCGGTGTCCCTCTCTCCCTCTCCAAATCTGTCTGTGCACTCACTCATCCTTACCTCCTTCCACCTCCCGCAGACTTGGGGGCTTCCTTTTCTTACACCTCAGCTATGTGAGCTGTCTCCCTGTGTCATCTTCAGCTTCTATTCCCATTGGGCTGCAAACATTCCAGCACCTTCCCTCCTTGTCCTCATTTGTCAATGGCATGGGGTGCTGTTGATTCTCCATGGCACTCCCTCCCAAGTAGGCCTCTCTTCCTGACTTCCCAATACCTCCCCAATTCCCAGCCACACAGGCTCAGACTTTGATGTCCATTTTTTTTGGAATCTCTCTCTGTCGCCCAGACTGGAGTGCAGTGGCCGCTCCCGGCCACCGCAGCCTCAACCTGCTGGGCTCCGGCGATCCTTCCGCCTCAGCCTTCCAAGTAGCTGAAAGTACAGGCGCACGCTACCACGCCCAGCTAATTTTTTGATTTATTGTAGAGATGAGATCTCGCCAAGTTGCCCAGGCGGGTCTCGAACCCGTGGGCTCAGGCAATCCACTCACCTCAGCCTCCCAAAGGCGCAGGATTACAGGCTGAGTCACCGAGCCCGGCTGATGTCCATTTTTAATAGCATTGCTGTTCAAGGTAGGAGATGGTCTCGGTATTATTGCTCAAGGATTCCTTCATCTCCCTTTCCCATTCCCCAGTGCATACACATTCAGGAGCCAGCTTCTACCATCACCCTCCACAGTAGTTGGTGGACCATCCCTTCTTTTTGTGCCCATGAACACTATTTTTCTTACATCTTCATGGAACTATAGTCAATGTCTTCAGATGCTCATTTCTTCACTTTCCCCTTCCTTTTTGAATTAATAACCTATTTGAGGTCAAGCCTTGCACATCTCTATATTTGATCCTTCAGCCAGAAAGGGTTCATCTCTGTCCAGCCTTAGCCTACCCAGTCTTCAAGGTTCTGCTCAATGCAGCCCCCTCTAGGAATCCTCTCATCTCCTAACTTTGCCCTCCTTATCCACACATCCCCCAGGAGCTGGAAGTCATCTCACTAGCCTCTGAATTCCTATAGCTCTGTCTCTGTATCTAAGATATATATCCCTTTCAACATTGTGTCCCAAGTGTTGTGCATTTTCCTGTCTCCTCACTGACGAAGACCCCTTGAGAGATATACCTACATCCTTTACATCATTGTACCCCCTCCCCACCCTCACCCCCAGAACTAGGACAAAGACTTTGGATATATATGTTGAATAAGTGAATAAATAAACAAATGAATGAATGAATGAAGTGCCCAGCTATCACAAAAGACAGTCAGGGAGCATGTGTAGCTCTCTGGGCCGGATCTTTGGGATTCTTGCCCAAAAACAATTTGGTGTAAAAGTATCGCTGGAATTATTTACCAGAGCAACGTCTCTTGACAGCAGTCTATAGTCACCTCTTGGTAGAAGCAATGAAATTAGAGTCTCTGATAGTGAACCCAATTCCTTGAGCAGCCCCGTCTTCACCCACCATGCACAGGAGGCAGAATGGGGCAGCAGCTCCCTTACTCCTGCCTGGAGCTGAGCAACTCTCCACACCCGGCCACCCCACCCCCACTGGCTCAGCCACCGAGCTCCTGTCTCTTAGCCTAATTCGTTTTCTAGATAGAAAGAGCAAATACCTAGCAAATATTATTTATGACTTTGTGATAAATAAGCCTTTTACAGAAGTTATTCAAGGAGTTCTGGGGAATTTCAAGGATAACTTTCAGCAGGTTTCAAAGGTCGGGTCAGCCTGGGATACTGAGCCCACAGTGTGTGCCCAGCACTCATCTGTTTTGAATTACTGGTCTCCCCCAGTTTCAACTGGCTCTCAATGGAGGGGCTGTGCTTTTGCTCTCTGGCTGGATTTTATTTCCATCATGGGCCGGGGGCTTTCGTGATTATTTGTGCTAGACTGACAGTGAGGAGAGAAAAGAGAAATCTTCATGAAATTCAAGCTCCAGCAGATGAACTGGGAAAGATGTTCAACCTGCCCAACCACCCCTTCCCATTTTCCCCCTACCCCGTACACAGAGCAGAGGCATCCCTCTCTGTGCTGACAGAGAAGGCACAAAGCTAATGCTGGCAACCAAGTCAAGGTCAGAAAGGCCAGGGCTTTCCCAGAGGGCCAGGATGCCATAGTCTAGCCTGGGCCCTTTTCTAATGTATGAATGCACCGTTGATCCTGTACAGACACTGCAAACGTGGTTTCTTAGGAGCAGAGATTGCATTGTACTCATCTCCACATCCTTAGAATCAAACACTCTGCCCACATATAGTAGACACTCAACACATAGGATTGTATTGTGTTCTGTCAGATTGTACTGGAGTGGGCTGGGTTGAATCAAATCAAATCAGGCTCCTATTACCTCCCCTATAACTGTGGTTTCCTTCCACAGAGTCTTTTTTGGGGTTTTAAAAAATGTTCTTCTCTTTCCTTTTGCTTTTATTGTTGTTGGGTTTTTTTTGTTGTTGTTGTTGTTTCCTTCTGGTTACTTTGTTTATTTTGGTTGTTTGGGTTTGATTTTGATTTACTCTCAGAACGGATTTGCTTGAGGCAGAAGTTAACTTAGAATGTAAAGATCTTTCCAGATCTAGACATTTCTCCCTAAATGATTTGGCAAAATTCATTTTCCAGTCCTGAGACCTAAGACTGTCAGCTCATTATTCTGGAAGTAGTGTGGAGTCGAGAATTAAAGATGTGGTCTCATTCTAAGCTCTTTAAAAATAGTAAAATTGGTATCACCCTCTTACAACCTTAAAAATGGCTTTTCCCTAGCCCATTTCACTAATTTGAAACCCTTTATTGGCATATTCCTCTAAGCACACATGGATTCTTAGAACAGACTTCATGAAGTGGATTGAATGCAGAAAGCCTGGATTTGTTCACCTCTTTTGCTATTTGTTTTTAACTTCAGAAGGTAGAAAAATGTGAGAAACTTGTGAGAAACCAACCAAGGGCTCTCTTTGTCTTTGATCTAAGGTACATTTTGCCAGATCCCTTTCTTATAAACATCTGTCCCTCACACTGTCTTGAAGAAATGCTACCTTGATGATTTAAAAAATCAAATTATATTTAATGCACTTGTGAACATTAAAAGGAACTTTGCAAAACTCTCTAATGGACCTGCCTGTCCAATCTGTACCTTTCAAATTGGGTTTGCTCAAGGAAAATTCATCTTTTCTTTGCTCTTCTTTTAGAAATGGCAATTAACGGTGGGTGAGTTGTATGCAGTCTTCTTCCTCAGGCACAGAGAGCAGGACTGAGGCCCCAGGAGGGTCAGCCTGTTAGCCAGAATTGCTTATGCATCCAAGTAGGAAATCGGCTCCAACAGGGAAGTTTCATAAAGGCGAAAGAGCTGAGATCACCAGTCCCCAAAGACATCATTAAAGCATGAGGGAGGGCCAATGCCAGAGCACGGGATGAGATGGAGTAGCAGAGGAGAGAAAACCAAAAATGATGAGCCTATTGGGCCAGAAAAATTGGAGCCCCATGACAAGGGCCTTTGAAGTTGCTGACTTTATGTGACCTCACATCCAACACTCTGCTGGACCAGGTGCATTAGAAGACCAGGAACAGAAACAACAGGGTCCCCACTTTGTCTTCCTGGTGACCTTGGACTTCTATTGCCCCTCCACCTTCTGGAGGTGAAACTTCAGACATGACCTTCTGCTCATAGAGACATCCTCAGCCTCCCTCATCCCACCCTGAGCACTCCATAAGCTATCCTCCTTGCCCTTCAAATCTGCTAATATTCCTTTCCACAAGAGAAGGGGAGAATGACAAGTCCCTACCATGGTGAATCCTTCAGATGTACTTCATGAGGAAAAGCATCCTTTTAGTAAAAAGAAAAATGAAGATTTCCCCTAGTACTTCAAAGCATCTGGGCCCGGTGGCAAGACCTGCATCAGTTGCAGGCAGGAGCATAGAGCCCTTGAGCCCACTTTCTGCATCATCTTCTCCAGGTCTTGCTTTGTCTACTGTAAGGAGATTGTGTTTCAACTTCTTCCTCTTTGGATGAGCCCCTTCTTTCCATTCTTTCATCAGCACCATCCCAGGGACAGGGCTTTACAGACATTTTTTTTTTTTTTTTGGTTGGGGCCTTACCCTGTTGCCCAGGCTAGAAAGCAGTCATACAATCACTGCTCACCGCAGCCTCAACCTCCTGGGCTCAAGTGATCAGTGATTCTTCCACCTCAGCCTCCTGAGTAGGAGGGACTACAGGTGTGCACCACCATGCCTGGCTAATTTTTTTTTTAATTTTTTTGTAGAGATGAGATCTCGATATATTGCCCAAGCTGGTCTCAAACTCCTAGGCTCAAGCAATCCTGCCACCTTGGCCTCCCAAAGTGTTGGGATTACAAACATGAGCCGCCACTCCCGGCCCAAGGTGCTTTAGCCTTAGAAATCCCGGCTCAGCCTGTAATCCCGCGCCTTTGGGAGGCTGAGGTGAGTGGATTGTCTGAGCCCGCGGGTTCGAGACCCGCCTGGGCAGCGAGACCTCATCTCTACAATAAATCAAAAAATCAGCCGGGCGTGGTAGCGCATGCCTGTAATTCCGGCTACTTGGATGGCTGAGGTGGAAGGATCACTGGAGCCCAGCAGGCGAGGCTGCGGTGGCCGGGAGCGGCCACGGCACTCCAGTCTGGGTGACCGAGTGAGACTCCGTCAAAAAAAAAAAAAAGAAAGAAATCCCTAATAGTCATTTCCACCACATCCTATTGTTCAGGCAAGTCATTAAGGCCAACCCAGATTCAAAGGGAAGGGAGTTAGAAGCCACCTCTCGCTGGCTGGGAGGTGTATAAATACAGTCATGGCAGTCACATCTGGAGACCTGTCTCGTTGTACAATGTTATTTTCTCACCTCAAAACTCTACAGTCATTTTATTCATTTCTGACCCTGTGTTGCCTCTATTTCCTTCCTCTCAAACTCATGGTCCCCCAATTAATACCAAAGAGTTTTGATGGCTTTCTTTGCAAAACTAGTCATGAACTGAGCAAAATAGGCTTTGACCCAGAGATTGGACTGCTTTAAAAATCACTGGAGAGCTTTGTTGTTATTGCTGCTACTGAGTTTTTAAAACAGAGCAAGTCCATGGAACTCACCTGTGTCATACATGCTCCAGAAATGTCCAAGTGTCTCCCCAGGATTCTTTGGTGTTTGCTTGTTTGTTTGTGAAAACAGAATCGGAGACCAAATAGCAACTGCCTCCAAGGTTCTTCTGTGGACTTATAGTTAAAAGTGAAAACAAGTCAAAAGAAAGGAGAAAAAGGCAGGAAGGGAAAAGTAAAAACTCAATTAAAAATATGTAGCATGTAGCCGGGCTTGGTGGCTCAGCCTGTAATCCCAGCACTTTGGGAGGCTGAGGTGAGTGGATTGCCTGAGCCTGTGGGTTCAAGATCTGCCTGGGCAGGGGAGACCTCATCTCTACAATAAATTAAAAAAAAAAAAATTAGCCAGGCATGGTAGCGCACACCTGTAGTTCCAGCTACTTGGAAGGCTGAGTGGAAGGATCGCCGGAGCCCAGCAGGTCGAGGCTGTGGTGGCCGGGAGCAGCCACTGCACTCCAGTCTGGGTGACAGAGTGAGACTCCAACTCAAAAAAAAATAAAAATAAAAAATATGTAGAGTGTAGCTGGGTTTGGTGGCTCAGCCTGTAATCCCAGCACTTTGGGAGGCTGAGGTGAGTGGATTGCCTGAGCCCGCGGGTTCGAGACCCGCCTGGGCAACTTGGCGAGACCGCGTCTCTACAATAAACCAAAAATTAGCCAAGTGTGGTAGTGCGCGCCTGTAGTTCCAGCTACTTGGAAGGTTGAGGCGGAAGGATTGCCAGAGCCCAGCAGCTCGAGGCTGCGGTGGCCGGTGGCCGAGAGCAGCCACTGCACTCCAGTCTGGGCGACTGAGTGAGACTTCAACTCAAAAAACAAAAACAAAAAAAATGTAGAGTGTAGACACTTCAAAAATCTGTTTAAAAGAAAAGTGAATCTTCCAGAGCATCAAAGCTCTGCAGAGAGCAAATAAGATTGACACTGAAAATCCTCATCCCTCCATATCTGATGGCTGCCTTCCCCCGCCCCCAGAGGCTACCCGCCATGCTGGTGCCAGAAGCACCAGCGCTCACTTGTCCGCTGGAGGAGGGAGTAGACTCTCCTCTGACCATCCAGGGATGGCTCTGCTCTGAGGGTCTCTCTCTGAAAGAATCAACGACCTTCTCTCCAGGGGGCATCTGGGAGAAGGGCAGGAGGACACAGAGCTGCTACTGGCGACCTTCCTTGCTGTGTGAAACAGGGGAAGACTTCCCCATGCTCAGGGCCATGCACTCATGAGGCTCCAGATGATTTGTGTGAGCTGCTTCCAGTTTCTTGTAGGATTATACAGCAATAAAGAGGGCCATGAAAGCAAAGAAAGACATTGTTATTTGCATCTTACACTCATATCATTTTTTAAAAATTATCTTCTAGAAGGTTTAGAAAAAGAGCCCTGGGCAGGAAGTTTCACAAGCTGGGTTAGGCTCTATTTCATCACCTGCAAACTCTGGGGCCACTCCAGGTTCTTCTCAGCTGGGAGATGAGACAATTCTACCCCCTAGTCATCTTTAGGGCCTCTCTGGCCTTAGGAAAGCGGAGGGTAGAATGAGGAGTTGACACAGAACATCCCACCTCATCAGGCCACACGGAGACACAACTCTGCTCCCTTTCTCTGCGAGTACACCCCAGCCCGGCAACCCTTGGAAGCCACTCATCTGTCCCCAGCCTTCTCCTTTCAGGTCACTGTGGGCAGTTGATAAGAGAAGAGTTTGCAAAGTCGCTGCCATGGAGAAAATCCACAAGTTGTTTTCCTAAAAGGCCAGGAATTGAGGTGGGGGTGGGGTGGAGTGGGGGCAGGGACTGTTCTCAGCTCCGGAGGTCTCTATATTCTTTAGCTCTTAATCATTAGATCGGAAAAGGGGGGAGGGGCTGGGAGTGGAGGCAGAGAGGGAGGGAAAGGGAAAGAAAAAAAAAAGAAAACTCAAGGACAAAAAAAAAAAGAGCCAGCCTCACACTCAGGTCCTCTGGGCCCGAAACTCCATTCAGAGTTTTCAGAAAATAGGGTCAGGCATGTCTTGTGACCTGAGACCCCAGAGCTCCTCTGTTCCCCATAATTATCTAATACAGCACTCTCCCTGCCAAATACAATGAAACAATTTGTCACTTCAATTATCTGTCAGTCAACACTGAGGCCTTTTCAGTCGGCCAGCACATGTGTTTGGAGAGCTTGTCAGTGAGGGCTGTCTAGCCAGACCCATAACCATGGAAAATGGAACCTTTGTTAATTCTGGTTCTTAGAAAAGTAAATCCATTCAATTTCTCTCCTCTCGCTCTCTCTTCTTTTCTAAATGCCTTCAGTTTGGAATTCGCACAAGGAACTGAATTGGTCCTGCTCTGAACCTTAAATGACTGGCCAAAGGATTTGCATGAGGAAGCAGAAATTAATTATTCTTTTCGGGGCTTTTTCTTCCTCGTTTTCTGTAATTCTGTGTTAGAGGCGAGATTACACCCTGCGTTACCAGCGGATGGGGGTGGTGAGGGGTGGGAAGTGGGGCCAGCCAGGCAGGGAGAGGTTTGCGCAAGGTTGGCGGTTCCTGAGCTCAGCCCAACGGCCTGGCATCTCCTTTCCCTTCCTTGGCTCCCCTGCAGAGAGAGTAGCTCCATACCCACCACCAAGTGGAAGGCAGGACCCATGGCTCCCTGCCCAAGGGCACTCTTCTTCATGATCCGGGAGCTTCTCCACTTAGAGAAATAAAGGAAAAAGAAACAGATCGTCCTCAAGCAAACCTTGACTTCCTCTTCTAGACACAGACCTAGGGCTGTTTTCTGTCAAGGAACATGACTCCCTGCCCATGGTGGGGACAGGTTCTCCTCTCTGCAAGGGGACAGAACCCATTCCCCATGAGGCAACGAGACCCTCTGCCTGCAGGGGGATAGGACCCCTTACCTGTGGGGTGACAAAGCCCCCTGCCTGTGGAGTGACAGGCACCTCTGCCTGTTGGGAGATAAGACTTCCTTCCTGTGGAGGAACAGGACTTCCTCCCTGTGGAGGGACAAAACTCTCTCCCTGATGGGTGACAGGGATGTCCTCCCTATGGGACAAGGATCTCCCCCCTGTGTGGGGACAAGACTTCCTCTCTGTAGGGGGACAGGACCTCTTCCCTGTGGAGGAACAAGTACCCCTCCTTGTGAGAGCAAGGCAGATCTGTAGCTGAATCATTGAGGCCAACATGGGAAGTCTGTTCATGGATGACTTCCCAGAATCATCTGACTATAGACACTCTAACCCACTATGAGACCACGTGTGCAGCCACACGTCTGTCTGCAGGACTGAGAACATGAAGCTGTATGAGACAGTGCCAGCAGTGAGGGTCTCACACTGAGGGGCTGAAGTGCTTTAAGATGGGAGCTGGGAGAGGCCCAGGCTGTGAATTTCATAGCTCAACTGTTCCCAAGTTGCCCAGGCGGGTCTCGATTTTGTGATACATTGGCCTATGACACTTAAAATTATAATGCTTTAAAATTTACACCCACGACTTCATATATGTTGGACAGTTTATCCCACTGTAGACACAAGTCGCCCCTGTGAGAGTCTGTCTCCCCACTAGCCCACGCTGTGCACCCTTTCACACACCTGAAGCCAGGATCCAGCACTGTCTGCTTCTGTTCCTTCTCTCACTCCAGTCACAGGACCTAGCACCTCAAAAGAACACACACCGGTATTTGCCAGCAGGCCCCTGAAGATTTTCTTTTTTTTTTTTGAATTGGAGTCTCACTCTGTTGCCCAGACTGGAGTGCGGTGGCCACTCCCGGCCACTGCAGCCTTGACCTGCTGGGGCTCCGGCGATCCTTCCGCCTCAGCCTTCCAAGTAGCTGGAATTACAGGCGCACTACCATGCCCGGCTAATTTTTTGATTTATTGTAGAGATGAGGTCTCACCAAGTTGCCCAGGTGGGTCTCGAACCCGCGGGCTCAGGCAATCCACTCAGCCTCCCAAGGTGAGGGATTACAGGTTGAGCCACCGAGCCCGGCTCCCTGAAGATTTTCAAACCCAAATCTGACTTGTCTCCATGTATGCATTAGAGAGCTGCTGCTCTGCCTGGCCTGGAGGCTAAGAAGCGTTGTTCTTTCCTGTCTTTCTTTCTGCCCTCATCACTCCCTTTGCTTTCTTTCTGACTTCTTTTCTTCTCTTTCTCCATCTGTTTCCTTTCCTACTTTTCTCCTGCTGAACTTTTCTCTGTATTGTTTTCTTCTCTTATTCTTCCTTAGGGTTTTTGGCTTCTTTCTTTCGTTTTCCTTTTTGAGCACAAAGAATTTCACATTCATCCTATAGTGTGATTGTACAAAGAGAGAAATCACCCCCTTTTTGGTTCAGCTTTATAGGTAAGAAAATATAAGCCAGAGTATGGGGTCTTAAATCCAGTCATTACCCAATAAATAAGAAATATGCAACCGCCAGGTAGATCTATCCCAGCTAGACCCCTAATGGGTATCCCTGCCTCCCTCTCACCCAGAACAGAGTGTACTTTTCTCCACTTGACTTAGGTGGCAGAATTCCTCTAATGAGGGAACCTGGCAACCAACCTGAACGCGGTCCAAGAGGTAACTGGGTTTTTTTCTCCTGCACTGTGAGTAGAGCCTCTTTTCAGCTCTCAAGGAAGAGTCCACCATTGGGGAAGTGGCAGGAAGGGAAGAAAAGGGCCTTTCTTTCTAAACAAACAATCTAGAAGTTAACTTGGCCCTGCAAAATGACCACTCACTTTCAGAACCTGCACACTTACCCAAAATATAGTGGCAATCAGTAAAATGTATTTGGAATGTTTACAGAAATATATATATATGTTATTTTATAGATAGATAGATATAGATATAGATATAAAACAGCAACACAAAATCATCATATGACCATATGTATCACTTTCTGGCAACTCCATAATTTCAAGGAGGTTCATTTTTCAATGAACCTCAACTTCATTCCCTGTCTTTTTAAGATTGCATTCTGATTGACTTGGGGATTTAAAAAAAAATCAAGCCTACTCTTAATGTAGGAAATTAGTATAGAAAAAGATATATAGTATACCCTTAGCCTAGGAAAATTAGAAACCATTAGCGCAATGTGAAAAACTGCACTTCAACACAGAAAGCAATTCCAAACACAGAACGTTTCCGGAGGAGCTGAAGTCTAGGCAGAATTACGATCATTTAACAAGACCCTCTTCTGGGAAGGTCCTGTGTACAATGCTGTAGCCCTGAGAAAAATGCCAAACCTCACAACTGAAAGAGGCAAAAGATCTCATGGCCAATACACAATGTCAGGCCTAAAGTGGTGGGTTGGGGGGCGGTGGTCAGTCTGTTTTCTCTCAACTCTGGGACAGGTATGCAATGGCTCTCACTCCCCCAACCTTTCCCCCATCTCTCTGCTGACCTGCTCTCCCCCCCGCCCCCACAACCCACAAAATTCCCTTCATTCTGTTGACATCAGTGTTTAACCTTTCACCTCCAGCAACCTCCACTGTTTGCTCCTTGGGAAACATGGTGACATGGTTGCCCTCTCGCCTGGTCACTCTCCAGAGAAAAACGGCAGAAAGAGCCCAGCCTGAATGAGCGACTGTGCAGCCGGGGGCTCTGCCTAATCCCATCTCTGACCCTGCATAGTTTAGAAGTGTTTCCCTAGGAGCCCACACAGCTACCGCTGTCTCTTCCTCTCTCAGTCTTTCCTGCAAACTTTTGGATGCTCTAGTCCTGCCCTTACATAGTCCCAACTTTCCTCCCCACAGTCAACCTCCCTCTAAGCCTAGGAAAGAAGAAAATATACTTAGGAAGAGTGGCAACTACTTACTGTGGTAAATTCAGGAAGCACAACCAGACTGCTGAGAAAATCCTTCCAGCCAGAAGGGGAAAAACATGGAGACCCAGAAGAAATAAGATCAAGCTTTGAACAAGTATCCCGCTGCTTCTCTGGGCATCCTGGTATCCCTGAAACATCTAGGGACTTGGGGACCAGCCAGAATGCCTTACTGCCACATTTGCTCAGGTATCAAGGATTTTAATCTTCTTCCTTAGACCAGACTCCATGTAGCTTTATCAGGCTTTAATCACAAAATGGCCAAAAATTGGAATGAATGTCATTTCTCTTGGGTGACTCCATAGAGTAAATATTTTTTATACAATTTATCCAGAAACCAGATGCAAATTTGCCACCTTTCTGAGAAGCAGTGAATAAAGCTTCTTAGGTTGTGAAGCAAAAGTGCTACAATGCAATATTTTATTTTATTTTATTTTTTTGAGCCAGAGACTCAGTCTGTCGCCCAGGCTGGAGTACAGTGACACACTCACGGCCACCACAGCCTTCACCTGCTGGGCTCTGGCGATCCTTCCGCCTCAGCCTTCCAAGTAGCCGGAACTACAGGCGTGTGCAACAACGACCGGCTAATTTTGGATTTATTGTAGAGATGAGGTCTCGCCAAGGTCACCCAGGCAGGTCTCGAACCCGCAGGCTCAGGCAATCCACTCACCTCAGCCTCCCAAAGTGCTGGGATTACAGGCTGAGCCACCGAGCCCGGCTACAATGCAATATTTTAAAACACACACAACTTCACTGAACTCAGTATAAACCATTTTAAACTATTTTGACATCTAAGTTAGTAAGCACCATAAAAGAAAAAGAATTATTCAATGACAATTGTTAAAACACAGTAAGAAAGACTTTATTCAACGCCATCACAATAGATACAGGGAGCACTCTGATGGGGTCTTGCAGTGGGGAAGAGAGTGTGGGCTCAACTCTGAATACAGTATATCAGTTATATCAGATACAATATAGCAGTTCCCAGTGGGAATTGATAGCCAGGAATCGTGTGGGATCAGAAGATGAAAAATTACTAAAAGGAGACATCGGGGATAAGAGGGATTCTAGTTCAACTGACCTGACAGGATTCTTGCCAAAGACAGACTAGGGCTGTCAGACATCACCTAGGGTGTGATTGAGGAAGAGGAACCTGATTTGAGATCAAGGGTGTTCAGATATTGAGGATGGTGGTATGACTAAACTGACCTAGCAAGTTTCCTCTGCTGAAACTGGATTTTACCGAGAAGCACAGATGGTCCTAGAAGGTGGTTCAGAAGCCGGACAAAAGTTTGGCAAACCAATGGGTCTTTGCCTGTTCTGTTGCCTGTTCAAGGAAATAAGAGGCATTTGTCCTTTTTTGGAACATTATTGGTCCTGTTTCTCATTCACTCTTTCTTTTTTTAATCTTTAATTTTAATTTTTTTATTTTAAAGACGGGTACAATTCAAGATTAGATATACAATTGGTCATCGAACAGGTAAAGAGTTGGGGCCTCACATTGGTCCCCACTTTGCCTGATTTGAGATCAGGTACCCTTAGTGATGAAGTGAGTCCCCACTTCCCCTGGCAGTTTCCCACTACTACCAATCCCTT
This sequence comes from Carlito syrichta, assembly GCF_000164805.1. NCBI lineage: Eukaryota > Metazoa > Chordata > Mammalia > Primates > Tarsiidae > Carlito > Carlito syrichta. Next base: position 223,731 of record NW_007246067.1, read on the forward strand.
TCTTATAGACTTTTGCTTTCTTTTGTTCATTAAGGGCCAGCTGACTCATGTGTTGGGACTTGGCAAAAGAGGAGATCTGCTAGATGGATGATCCACCAGGCCTTTAATGAGGGGCGTTTAGTTTCTATGAAAATAAAATAATAGCCGGGCGTGGTAGCGCGCACCTGTAGTTCCAGCCACTTTGAAGGCCGAGTGGAAGGATCGCTGGAGTCCAGCAGGTCAAGGCTGCGGTGGCCGGAGCGTGCCACTGCACTCCAGTCTGGCCGACAGAGTGAGACTCCAACTCAAAAAGAAAGAAAAGAAAAGAAAAGATTAATAGCTGGAACAAGATATAATCTCATTGTCTGAATCCAGAGAGCAGCCAGACAGGAAGATAGTTCTAGATGCTGGGCCTGAAGCATCTTTTGTTGGAGAGAGGAAAGGCAGTGGCAAATGGCAGATGTTCTTGGTTTGCAGTTTGAATATCATGAAAGTTGGCCACATGTAAGCTGTTGTGGGGACATCTCTAAAGTTTATATCAAGTCATCCAGCTTTACCTTGCAGAGCTTCAGGGAAAGAGCAGTTTTAATTTCAGCAATTTCAGGCCAGGAGGATAGGAAAAAATTGGAAATATTAATTTGGAGAGTTGTAGCCAGATAATAGAGAAAACTTGAAGAATTCAGGATCCAGTCCAGACTGCAGGAAGATAATAAAACGTCAAAGAAAACAAACAGGGCTAGAATCTAATATTGGGTGCTCTATAGTTTTCCTCTGAAAAACAGTTATTCTCTTTATAGTCACCCCCATTTCTAACAAAGGTAACTAAAGTCAGACTGATGCATTTGCAAAATATATTTAGTCTCATTAAAGTCAGCTTGATAATTTACATAGTGCAGCAATCACTAGATTGATCATGGAGGCTCTTACAAGTTTGCTTTGCTGGAACTTTTGATAATGACCTTCAGATTGGACTTGATTAGTCTATTGAGCCTAAGAGGCCAAACAAGGACTTACCATCAGGTTGTGTCTGTAACACCTATAGATTTGGGTGAATTCCCTTCTTTTCAAGGTCTCCAAAATATCCTGAGTTTCCTAAGCCTGCAAAAGAGTGACATTCTTTTCTCACTTGTAAGGTTGGAACTCTCAAGCCAGTTTTTCCAAGGGGGACTTTATTGACTCCAAAAAGTCAACCCTAGTTAAAGCTGTCTGGTCATATCTGAAAATATGACATTCCAACCAAAGTCTTGGTAAAATAACCAGTGTTCCCAATGTGTCTTGTTATAAGAACAGGAAATTCTTATTGAACTTATGAAAATAACTAAGTTTATATGAAAATATGAATACTCACAATTTGTTTCCTAATTCTGGAAGGATCAAGTAAGGAGAAGTAAATGCTTCCATTTTTGTTCACAAAAGTATACTTTATTGAATTGCTATAAGTTATAGATAGTTTTTTGTTTTTGTTTTTTTTTGAGTTGGAGTCTCACTCTGTCACCCACACTGGAGTGCAGTGGCCGCTCCCGGCCACTGCAGCCTTGACCTGCTGGACTCCGGCGATCCTTTTGCCTCAGCCTTCCAAGTAGCTGGAACTACAGGTGCGCGCTACCACACCCGGCTAATTTTTTGATTTATTGTAGAAATGAGGTCTCGCCAAGTTGCCCAGGTGGGTCTCGAACCCGCAGGTTCAGGCAATCCACTCACCTCAGCCTCCCAAGGCGCGGGATTACAGGCTGAGCCACCGAGCCCGGCTATAGATAGTTTTAAAAAGAAATAGTTTCCTTAAATCTGGAAAACAAAACATTTAAAATATCAGCAATGAGGCCAGTTGTGGTGGCTCGTGCCTGTAATCACAGCACTTTGAGAAGCCAAAGTGAGAGGATTGCCTGAGCCCAGGAGTTCGAGATCAGCCTGGCAACATGGCAAGACTGCTCTCTACAATAAATCAAAAAAATTAGCCAGGCATGGTGGAGCGTACCTGTAAGTCCCAGCTACTTGGAAGGGTGAAGAGGATTACTTGAGCCCTGCAGGCTTCAGAGGCGGTAGCCATGATCGTGCCACTGCACTCCAGCCTGGGCAACAGAGTGAAACTTTGACTCAACAAATCAATCAATCAATCAATTAACAAACAAACAAACAAATAAGCAATGTTTCAAACAAAAAGTCATTTAAAAATTATCTTCATCAGTTTATTCAGTTCTATGTAACAAGTTCTTGTTTGCTTGATGTTGAGTTAGCAGTTCCATGAACCCATCAGTTTAATTTCATTAGCATTCTGGAAATTCTTACCCAGTCCAATGACATGACCTTAAAGTTGTTAGAAACATATACTTGTCAGAGTCCTTTTTATAAATCTATGTGAAGACACAATACTTTAGAATTATATTTGCTTGCAAACAACAAAAAACCTTAGAGAATAAAGCAGTTAATTGTGAAGAAGATTTAAAATTACCATGGTTAAGGTTCTGATGTGAGTTCTGTTATTATCATAACAGAACTCACAAAGAAATTTGATTATTAGCCAGGCTCGGTGGCTCAGCCTGTAATCCTGCGCCTTGGGAGGCTGAGGTGAGTGGATTGCCTGAGCTTGCGGGTTCGAGACCCGCCCAGGCAACTTGGCGAGACCTCATCTCTACAATAAATCAAAAATTTGCTGGGCGTGG
>NW_007246067.1:226735-235305 GCF_000164805.1 Carlito syrichta
AGTTGGAGTCTCACTCTGTCACCCAGACTGGAGTGCAGTGGCCGCTCCCAGCCACTGCAGCCTTGACTTGCTGGGTTCCGGCAATCCCTCCACCTCAGCCTTCGGAGTAGCCGGAATCACAGGCGCACGCTACCATGTCCAGCCAATTTTTTGATTTATTGTAGAGATGAGGTCTTGCCAAGTTGCCCAGGCGGGTCTCGAACCCGCAGGTTCAGGCAATTCACTCACCTCAGCCTCCCAATGCATGGGATTACAGGTTGAGCCACCAAGCCCGGCTTTTGCCAACAATTTAATTCAGTTTACCATAATTAATTTTTTTGAGTTGGGGGTCTCACTCTGCTATCCAAGCAGGAGTGCAGTGGCATAATCACAGTTCACTGCAGCCTCAGCCTCTTAGACTCAGGTGATCCTTCTGCTTCAGCCTCCTGAGTAGCTAGGACCACAAGCATGTACCACCATGCCCTGCTAATTGCTTTTGTTTTTGTTTTTGTTTTTTGTAGAGAGGAGTTCTTATTATGTCGCCTAAGGTGGTCTTCAACTCCTGGGCTCAAGCAATTCTCTCTCCTTGGCTTCCCAAAGTGTTGAAATTACAGGCATAAGCCACTACTCCCAGCCACCAACAATTTTAAAACTAGTTTTTACTTACCAAATATTATCCCAGATCATGTAAACCTAAAAAGTATTGGGGTCAGTTTCTATTTTTCTGAAATATCTTTATGAATACTTAGTTTATTTTGAGCACCCTAAGTTAGTTGTGTGTTTTAACTGGTAATGCCATTGGAGGTAGAAAAATAATATGTAAAATAATATGTAAAATAACATGTACATATAACATACAAACATATATACATACATGTATACATATATAAATTCTATGGCTTTTCATTTAGAAAATTTTAGTCATGAAGCAGTAAAACAGAGTAATGCAAAATTACTGGTTTATCACTATTCTATCTTTTTATCCAAATTGTGATTCTGATGAAAATAGAACAAGTTGGCCGGGCTCGGTGACTCAGCCTGTAATCCCAGCGCTTTGGAAGGCCGAGGTGAGTGGATTGTCAAGACCTGCCCGGGTCACTTGGCCAGACCTCATCTCTACAATAAATCAAAAATTAGCCAGGTGTGGTAGCATGTGCCTGCAGTTCTGGCTACTTGGAAGGCTGAGGCAGAAGGATTGCCAGAGCCCAGCAGGTTGAGGCTGCAGTAGCCGGGAGCGTGCCCCTGCACTCCAGTCTGGGCGACGGAGTGAGACTCCAACTCAAAAAAAAAAAAAATAGAAAATAGAACAAGTTGAGGTTTACCTACTCAATAAGGGCTAAGCTTTTTACAAATATAGGTGGAGAAGCCTTCTAAAGCTTTCATTTGCCTCATTTCCTGATAGTTTCTTTTTTCCTTTTTAGCCTCAGGTGTTTGCTTTTATGGGATCCCTGAGTCCCTTGAGAACTCTCCAATGGAGGGAAGGAGGACCTAAAGTTCAAGTGGTTAAGGTGCTGGAGTGGAGAGGAAAGGGTCTGGCAGGGGTAGACAGAGTTAGCAGAGCATATATTCAGCAGGGGTTTGAGAGGAGGGGCTTCAGGTGACAGAGAAATTCCCATAGGAGAAGAAGGATCCAACAGAGAAAACAAAGCCAGGAGAGAGGCCTCACAATCCACCAGTAAGAAGAACTTCCAGTCCAGGGAGTGAGGGAATAATCCCCATTCAAAACAAGGAGCTGGGACGATAAGCTTCTAGCCCTGAAGGAAACTTGCAAAAGAAGCCCGGTACACTAACCCAGCTTCAGAGAGTATTCTCATGCCTCCAGAATTAAAATCTGTCCTAACCAGCTTCAAGGGGCATTTGCCTGTAGCAGTGCTTCAAGAGTCTGACTCACCAATGAATCTCCAAACAGGAGTGGAGAAGAGGGTTACAAAGGGGTACATTAGGGTCCTCAGTGAGAGGCCTGAGGGTGCAGTGATCAGTCTGCTTCTATTGGAGTCATGGCACCATAACTGTTAAAGAAAAAATTAATCAATGATACTTGCAAAATCACAGTAAGGAAGACTGTATTCCAGATGATTGTGATAGGAAGAGGGACTGCAACAACAAGGTCTTGTAGTAGGAGATTGGGCTCAACCCCGAATACAGCATGGGCAAATGGGAAATTATAACCAAGGAGCAGTGTGGGGTAAGTGGGTGTAAAATTACTAAGAGAAAACATCAAGAATAAGGGGGAGTCTGAATGAACCAACCCGACGGGATTCCTGCTGCAGACAGACCAGGGTGATAAGACATCACCTGGAAGATGGTAGAGGAGGAGGAACCTGATCACATATTGAAGGATGATCAGATATATTGAGGATGGGGGATTCTGGCTAAGCTGACTTAGCTGGGCTTCTCTACTAAAACTGAATTTCACAAGAAGTGCACAGATGGACCTAGGAGAAAGTTCAGAAGTCTGATAAAAGTTTGGTCAAGCAAAGAGTATTTGTCAGAATTACCTGAGTTAAATAAATATAACTTGTTTCATAATTAATTATCTATTTGCTATTATTGATATTCTAACTCAGTAAGAATAACATATGATCATACAAAGTGGCTGTGGCTTTGGGGAGGTTGTTACCAAGCAAGCTGAGGACAGAAAGAAGAGGGCAGCACATTGCAAAAGTCGGAATTCACAAGCCTAGCTTCTTGCCCTGGGTCTGCTTCCAAGCAGTTAAATGTCTTTAGGAAGGTTATTAATGATAACAGGTTTTTGTTTTGTTTTGTTTTGTTTGAGTTGGAGTCTCACTCTGTCTCCCAGACTGGAGTGCAGTGGCTGCTCCCGGCCACCGCAGTCTCGACCTGCTGGGCTCCAGCGATACTTCCGCCTCAGCCTTCCAAGTAGCTGGAACTACAGGCGCGCGCTACCACGTCCGGCTAATTTTTTGATTTCTTGTAGAGATGAGGTCTCGCCTGCCCAGGCGGGTCTCAAACCCACGGGCTCAGGCAATCCACTCACCTCAGCCTCCCAAAGGCGTGGGATTACAGGCTGAGCCACTGAGCCCGGCTGAGCCAAGTTTTTAAAGATAATAATTAACTCATAATGTGGGAATTTTTTTTAAAAAGTAGTTGCCTTACACACAGGTCTGATGTGTCAAATGAATGCACTTAATAGCACTTCCTAGATTCACAGGCCAGTTGGCCCCAGTACAAACCCCACCAGAGATTTTAAAGACTCAAACAAATAAAAGGCTTCAAAGAATTTAAGAATTTGAATGTGGATGTGGTCAACCATATATTTGGGATAAACATATGTATCGAATATATACTCACATAAATCAGAACAAACATGTCGACTCAGACACATCCTTGCCCATCTCTTGTAAATAGGCTCATCAGACCATCCAAAATGTGGAGGAAATATCTGAAGTGGATTTTAATTCATTCCCTTGGCCATGGTGTTTTTTATAGTCTCATCTGAAATGTTGATTTCAAAATATTATCGATGTAATCACTTTATATTCATGCAGACTTTAATTTCAGGGCAATTTTAAAATAAGAGAGAGAGAAAATCACAGATTTTCCATTCTCTCCTCCATGTGGCAATGCAGTCTCCAGACTGGATGAAGAAGAAAGGAGCAGTAAGGAAGATCAGATGTTGTGGAAATAAAACTTGAGGTGGTTTCTGATGACTTCACCAAAAGGAACATTCAAGTGTTTCCCCCACGTTTAGCCATCCCAGCAACTAGGGAAGACAAAACTCCTAGAAGCAGAAAGCAAAGGATTTAGGACTTCTTGAAAACTAGCAGGTATTTCAATTACATTGAAGCAGCAAGAGAGAAGGGGGCTGGAAGCTCTGATTTGGGGTGGTTCTGCAGAACAATGCGGCTATTGGAGAGCACTTGTGGGGGCCCCTGGGCTGTGAAAGACCACTGATAGACATGCAAATGGCAAGGGCTTGAATAGACCGGCAAAGCTGGGTTTCCACAGGCTGGGCGGGAGAAAGCCTTGGGAGATAGTGGAAAGCATATGCCCCGAGCCAAAAATAACGCTTGCGCTGTAAGGACATTTAGGTGGAGTTGAAATGAGCCATTGAACGCTTTTTTTAAAAGTGCCTTTGGATTCTGAAAGGGCAGTAATAATGCAAATTTGAAGTTTGCCTTAGTTAATTGGGTAGAGGGCTCATCAATTAATCATAGAGAGGAGAAGACTATTATTTGTGACCTTTTTTTTTTTTAAAGAGATTTACTGATGAAATCCTTTAAAAAAAAAAATGCTCCAACATCTGAATCCGACAACCTGAAAAAGAGTAGGACGGCCTCTGTGTAACTTCTCTAAATCACCTGAGCTGAGATAAACAGCCCCATCCAGCTGGAGGGTGCTTAACACTCTGCAAGGCGTTAGAGAGCCCTCCAGTGCCTGGAAAAGTCTTTTCCTGGCCTGTCTGAATCTCCCAGGGGGCTGTCCCAGGTGACAGCCAAGAGCAGGACAGTGTCTCATATCCCTCCATGGGCTGAGTCCAGAGAAACATCACCAGGAACTGGCTCACTGAAGACCCAGTCACAATATGGAAGAATGACCACTAACCTTAAGTGCATGGGAGCAGAACAAGGAAACCCTTCCTTCTCAAGTCAGTACAGTGTTAGACTGACTTTCCAGGATTTTGGCTTCCTGCCCAGCAAAATGGAAATTTACAAACTGCAAATGTCTTTTATTATTAATAATATTTTTATTGATTCCAAAAGTACACCTGGTGTAGTTCTTCTTGACTTTTCAGTTAACATTTGTTAGAGTTGTTTTTGGGTTATGGATCAATTCCTGTCTCAAAAGAAGGTGTAAAAAGAGTTTTCACTAGAAAGAATAGCATGTGGATGAGGGAAGCAGAATGTGAGTTGGATCTGTGAGAAGTGAAGTGATTATTTTTTGACATTTTTCCATGAAGTTCACATGCAGTTAAACAATTCTAGAAGGAATAAATTATCATTTGAAATGTTTAAATAAATATTTTGACTAAAAATATATTTTCTACAGATAGATATTGGTCTACGTTTTTGAGAACTCTGACAATTCACCTAGATTTTTGCCTTATAAAATAAAGACTACCTGAAAAAAGCTTGAAAAACTAAAAACTTCCTATTGACCTACATTGTCTTACTCCCAATTCACTAAAATCCAGGAAATTAGTCATTCCTCTAAGTTCCAAGTACAGTTTATTGTTGTTGTTGTTTGGTTTTGGGAAGGAACCTGTTTTTATCTATCCAAACATCCTTCCCCAAATTTTTAGATCCATTCAAGGGCATCTAGGAAAGTGTATATTCAGGGCAGCTTGAATCTGTGCTCCCAGGAGAAAGGAGGGGTAGAGTAGTAGAGGAAGGGATGGGTGGGGAGGAAAAGAGGGCGAGGTGGTAGTATTCAAGGTCCAGGAAGTCAACAGCCTGGGAACTTAGGAGTGGGTTGAATGTGTTGTGTGGCATCTTGGGAAGTGTAGTCCCCATGAATAATTTGCTGTAGGCATGGGGCAAAGCCGGAGATGCCCAGCTAGGAGGTATTTTTCTGTCCAATTGTTCCATTGGTCCAGACTACCAAAAAACAGATAACAAGACAGGAGACAGTCACACTTCAGCAGAGCAAAGTCATCCCAAGAGAAAACATGCTAAATTATGGGGTTGTTTTCAATAGGATCTTTGGTTATTGCTATGGTGGAGTGGACCACAAATCCCTTTCCTTATCTTTCTTCTTAAGGAAACCCCTTTCCTTAAAAGATACAATGTGTAGATAGCACCATACCTCTAGAAGAGGAAAGAAAGAGCCCTTAACAGGTGCCTCTTGTAATATAATCCAGGTCCAAAAAACTGTCACTCTTTGCTCTAACAAAAATATATATTTACCCTCTTCAAAATAGGGCCTTAGAAAAATCTGTATACTTTTTGGAATTAAAGAAATATATTTCACAGTAGTGAAGTAACCCTAATTATTATTATTATTATTTGTTGAGTCGGAGTCTCACTCTGTTGCCAAGACTGGAGTGCAGTGGCAGCTCCCGGTCACCGCAGCCTCGACCTGCTGGGCTCCAGCGATCCTTCCACCTCAGCCTTCCAAGTAGCTGGAACTACAGGTGCACGCTACCACGCCCAGCTAATTTTTTATTTTTATTGTAGAGATGAGGTCTCACCAAGCTGCCCAGGTGGGTCTCAAACACGCGGGCTCAGGCAATCCACACACCTCAGCCTCCCAAAGCGTGGGATTACAGGCTGAGCCACCAAGACCGGCTAACCTAATTCTTTTTTTTACTTTTTATTTTTATGTTTTGAGTTGGAGTCTCACTCTGTCACCCAGACTGGAGTGCAGTGGCACGCTCCCGGCCACTGCAGCCTGGACCTGCTGGGCTCCGGTGATCCTTCCGCCTTAGCCTTCCAAATAGCTGGAACTACAGGCGCGTGCTACTACACCCGGCTATTTTTTTTTTTTTATTGCAGAGATGAGGTCTCACCAAGTTGCCCAGGCGGGTCTCGAACCCGCGGGCTCAGGAAATCCACTCACCTCAGCCTCCCAAGGCACAGGATTACAGGCTGAGCCACTGAGCCCGGCTCCTCATTCTTAATCTATGCTGCAAAACTCGATTTGTGAAACTCCTGGTCTCTTTCAGAAGAAATCACAACTATGTGGCAATGGTTGACCTTATCCAAATAATGTTGCCTTCTCCACATTGTGTTTAAGCCTCAATATGTATGTGCAAAGGCCTTCTCTATGGAAGCAGCTATGAACTATAGATTACAGATTCTAAAGAGTCCTGGTTAGAAATTAGAACTGAACATATATCTTATTCTCTCCTTCTTCCCCCATAAGACCAAGAGGTCTGAAGAGAAATTGAATAACAGCAAAATGTTGGAGGCCGGAAAGCAGATAGATGACTGTATACTGGTTTAGTGATCCAGAAAACACTGAATGCTAAGAGAAAAGTAGAGAAATATGAGAAGTCATCTAGTTTATACCACAGAACACCCATAGTTCACACCAGTAAGAATAAAGATTGCACTAAAAACAAGAAGAAATTCAAAGGGATTCTGAGACCTCTAGATGTCACTGAGCAATTGTTTCTTCTCTGTCCCTGGCAAAAAATAAGAGCTTTATTCCCTGAAAAGGCACAGTGGAGGTACAGGAAATATCATATTGCAAATAAGGGGCTAAAGTGAAGACTTAAATTTCTTATATTGAGATGTCTCCCCCTCTTCTCTCTTGGCATCCAGATCACTAACAAGCAGACAGTAGATATAACTTCCCAGGAAGAAAGGTAGAAAAGACTTCTCTGAAGAATCTGCTATAGTTTGTATAAGATTTGTTTGTCCCCAACAAATTTTATGCTGAATTTGATTCCCAGTATGGCAGTGCTGAGAGGCAAGGCCTAATGGGAGGAGTATGGCTATGGTGGTAGAGGCCTCATGAACAGATTAAGGCCCTTCTTGGTGAGGATGGGAATGAGTTCTCACTTTACTAGTTCCCTGAGATATGGTTGTTATAAAAAGCCTAGCACCTCCAACTCTCTCTCTCTGGCTTCCTCTCTTGCAATGCAATCTCTGCACATACCACCTCCCCTTCACCTTCCACTGTGAGTGGAAGTAGTCTGAGGCCCTTGACAGATGCAGATGTCAGCACCATGCTTCTTGTGAGGTTTGAAAAACCATGAGTCACATAAACCTCTTTCCTTTATCAATTACCCAGCATCAAGCATTCCTGTACAGCAACACAAAATGAACATAATAAGACATAATCCAATTAGAGCCAGAGACAAGACCTAAAGATACTGACTTTAGTAACTCCCTAGAGAAGCAGCAGAGTCAAAACACCTTAGAGTGAAACCCACAGCAGGCAAACTCTGCCCTTTCAGTCAGGATTCCAAAGGCCTTTCCACAACCACTGATTAGGGGATGGCCAAGTACAAGGAGATGGTGGAAGGAGATCCACAATATCAAAAAGTGAAGCCAAAACAAACAGATAATAGCATCTTGTCAAGTTGGCAGGGAGAAAAAATATAAGAGAAAATATTTTATCCATGAAACAAGAACAGGTAATACTAAAAAGCAACTTTCAAATGATAAAAAAAATTTTTTTGAAAATTTAAAGTATGAAACTAGAAATGGAAAACTCAATATAATAATTTAAATAAGCCGGGCTTGGTGGCTCAGCCTGTAATCCCACACCTTGGGACGCTGAGGTGAGTGGATTGCCTGAGCCCGCGGGTTTGAGACCTGCCTGGGCAACTTGGTGAGACCTCATCTCTATAATAAATCATAAATTAGCTGGGTGTGGTAGCACACGCCTGTAGTTCCAGCTACTTGGAAGGCTGAGGCGGAATGATCGCCGGAGCCCAGCAGGTTGAGGCTGTGGTGACCGGGAGCAGCCACTGGACTCCAGTCTAGGCGACAGAGTGAGGCTCCAACTCAAAGAAAAAAAAGAAAACTAGCTGAGCATGGTAGCGTGTGCCTGTAGTTCTGGCTGCTTGGAAAGCTGCAGCAGAAGGATCACCAGAGTCCAGCAGGTCAATACTGGGGTGGCCATGAGTGTGCCATGGCACTTCAGCCTGGGTGATGAAGTGAGACTCCAACTCAAAAAAA
>NW_007246067.1:235915-238787 GCF_000164805.1 Carlito syrichta
CACCGCAGCCTCGACCTGCTGGGCTCCAGTGATCCTTCCGCCTCAACCTTCCAAGTAGCTGGAACTACAGGCACGTACTACCAAGCCCGGTTAATTTTTTATTTACTGTAGAGATTAGGTCTCGCCAAGTTGCCCGAATGGGTCTCAAACCTGCAGGCTCAGTAAATCCACTCACCTCAGCCTCCCAAAGCGTGGGATTACAGACTGAGTCACCGAGCCCGGCTAAAAAATTTTTAAAATTAAAAAGAATTCCAAATGTTGATGTCCTGCCCTCCATAATCCTCATGCTTCAAATGGGGTCTATAGATTATAACCTCCTTCCAGAGTGCAATTTGGAAATTGGGGGAACAGAGTAAATGTACAGTGGAGAAACCTCACAAACACTACCTTAGCCATGTGATTGAGGTCAACATCAGTAGTGGTCATGTTGATAGTGTGGACCTTTGATATGATATGATGAGTAGGGCACTTTACTTCTGCAGTCTTCCTTCTAAGAACACATAATCCCAGTCTAATCATGAGAGAAACATCAGGCAATTTCAACTGAGAGACATTCAAAAGTGTCAAGGTCATAAAAACAAAAGTCTGGACCTAGGAAGATATGACAACTAACTGAGTTTGGCGTCCTACATGGGATCCTGCAACACAAACAAGATACTTGGTAAATACTAAAGAAATCTGAGTAAACAATGGACTTCAGTTAATAATAGTGTATTGTCAAAGTCAAATAAAATATAGAGATGATTTTTTTTTTTTTTTTTGAGTTGGAGTCTCACTCTGTCGCCCGGACTGGAGTGCAGTGGCTGCTCCTGGCCACCACAGCCTCAACCTGCTGGGCTCCGGCGATCCTTCCACCTCAGCCTTCCAAGTAGCTGGAACCGCAGGCGCGCACTACCACGCCCGACTAATTTTTGATATATTGTAGAGATGAGGTGTCGCCAAGTTTCCCAGATGGGTCTCGAACCTGCGGGCTCAGGCAATCCACTCACCTCAGCCTCCCAAAGGCGCAGGATTACAGGCTGAGCCACTGAGCCCGGCTTAGAGATGAATCTTTAAATTTAAAACATTTTATTTGGGAATAAAGAATTGCAATTTGGGGTGCACACACAGACCACATGGTCTTCAGTATGCTCAAAGAACAAAGAAAAATTTAGAGGCTTTATTAGAGAGAGAGAGAAGGGGGAAAGAGGGAGAGAGATATTACATATTGTTCTTCAAGAAAGTTTTGGAAAGCTGGCAAGTTCTGATTAGTGAGTGACAACAATGGTTAAAACTATTTTTAGGGTCACAGCAGGTTTTTTGTTTCTTTTATTTTTTTTGAGTCAGAGTCCCACTCCATCGCACAGACTGGAGTGCAGTGGCACGCTCCTGGCCACCGCAGCCTCGACCTGCTGGGCTCCAGCGATCCTTCCACCTCAGCCTTCCAAGTAGCGGGAACTATAGGAGTGCGCTACCACACCCGGCTAATTTTTGCTTAATTGTTGAAATGAGGTCTCGCCAAGTTGCCTGGGCAGGTCTTGAATCCACGGGCTCAGGCAATCCACGCACCTCAGTCTCCCAAAGTGCTGGGATTACAAAGTGAGCCACAGAGCCTAGCCCGCAGCAGGTTTTCTTGGCAGCCAATAGATAAACTAGCTTCAGGTTATGGCAGGCAGTTTCAGCAGTCAGGTTTACAGAGAACTACATTCTTGGAGAAATGTTAGTGTTCTTAATGTTTTTACCCCCAGCCTCTCAACTCTGTTTCAATTGGGTATGACAAGAATGATCCAATTCATAGGATCAACTTTCACAAATATTGATTCATTAAGATGTAAACAACAGGGTAAAGCTAGGTGTGAAGTATATGGGAATGCTGCACCATCATCACGACTTTTCTTGAACTCTAAATATATTATAATGTAATTTTTTTTGTGCAAAAAAAAATGGGGGAGGGCAGATGAAAATCTGAGAGAAAGAAATAAGAAAATTGAAGGATTAGCCTAGGAGGGCCAAAACCTGACAGAAAAGAAATAAGAAGGAAAGGCACACTTCAAAGAAATAATCTAAGAAAGTTGAGTTTCCATTCTGAAAGATCCCACACAGTGCCCAGAAAAGTGGTTGAAAGTAGATTCACCTTAAGACACATCATCATTACATCTCAAGATCCTGAGGCTAAAAGATGCTAAAAACCTTATAGAGAAAAAGCAGCTTTAGTATAAAGGGCCAAAATAACATTGGCATCAGACTTCTCCACAGAAATACTGGAAGATAATGGAGCAATTTCTTCAAACTTGTGAGACATTATCACATAAATGCTGCTGCTGTCTTCTGTGTACATTGCATAACTTCAAAAACAATGTTGACTTGCCCCACTGCTGGTCAAATTAACCTTAACGACCAGGTCAAATTGCTATCTGCTAGGTTTGTCCACTATGAAAATCACCATTTCCCCTTTATATGTGATCAGTATTTTGTTGAGAGTTATTCTGATATTACACCTATATTCCATTCCTCATCATCAAACTTCCACCCACAGGCCTTGGGATCCGTTGGCAATTCTTACTTATATCAACTACCTTTATGATGTTTGCCAAATGATGTTACTGTTAGGTGACATTCTGCTGACTGGAAGAGCTCTCCTTTCTCCTCCATTTGCATATTTATTTCTTTCTTTACTTACTTGTTTTCTTATATCAGTATGGACTTGGGGTTTCTATTTTATTCAAAGGTTGTAACACAGTACTCTGATTTTTTATTTGAATGTTCCTATTGTCCTACATTTGGCTAAAGAGAGCCCCTTTGAGTTGGCCCCATGTCCTTTTGACATGTCCCCTTAATTCTTTGAGCACTACCCTACTTTCTTTTTTTTTTTTTTTTTTTTTTTGGAGTCTCA
>NW_007246067.1:239035-242106 GCF_000164805.1 Carlito syrichta
CCACGCCCATCTAATTTTTTTGATTTATTGTAGAGATGAGGTCTCGCCAAGTTGCCCAGGCGGGTCTCGAACCCACGGGTTCAGGCAATTCACTCACCTCGCCCTCCCAAAGCACAGGATTACAGGCTGAGCCACTGAGCCCGGCTTACCCTACTTTCTAATATAATAAGATACTCCAGGCTCACCTTGTACTTTTCTTGCTCCAGCCTTGATTCAGAAATTTCTCCAAGAAGATGTGTACATACATATATATAATCATCTGTACAGATAGGACTAATATGGTCAGTGAAAAGCAGCTAGAGCATGTTTCTCCTACAGAGTAAACCAAAATAGAGAGAGTTACTCAGCATTCAGAGATGAATGGGACCAGTAGCATGCCCATAACCCACCAAAGAAACAATAATATCCAGAGTGCAAAGAAAGAGCGATCAACCTGGGTTAGAACTAGCCAGACTAACCTGGATCATGGTACAAACCATGGAGCAGCCTTTGGACACAGCAGGAGAGGTGAGAGAGGGGAATGAAGGAGTTCTGTCCTCCAACCATGGACTTGGAAGTTCCCTTGAGCCTCGTAGGATTCCAGTCCATCAGGGGAAAGAAACTTCCTTGCCCAAAGCTATGCTCTTCTGAAATCCACATGAAGCAGTGGGGGTTGGAGGGAGCCCTAGGTAGCTCCAGCAGCCATTCCTGGGAACTCAACGAACTCAACCCTTCCTGTAGGCTGCTTTCTAGTCAGCTTGGGAGAGAATAGATCCCAAGGGAATATTTTGCTGTGACAGATTTCCTGACTGGAAAAAGCTTCTGTGAGAACACCTGAAGTTGGCTCTACTTTGACATTCTAAATGCCTTAGCCTCAGACTGCCTGAGGCTAAGGCAGGGGAGCTGGGTGGGACTTGTTGCCCTAGTAACCTTTCACTATCAAGTGAACTCTTTTGTGTAACCTCTGCACAGCAATGTAACCCCAGTGACCATGAACTCCTTCTCAATTCCCCCTGGGGTAACCAATCATGCACACAGTTGGGGAACTTGAGCATTTTCCACTGAACCCTCTAGAAGGGCCAAGACAGACAGAGATCTTGGGTAATCTCCACAGCTCCACTCACTGTCTAGGCTGACCAGGTACTTCCCATGAGGCAACATAGGCCAAGCATAAAACCCACAGCCACCATCATAGCTGGCTGTCTTCCACAAGTGCCACCTCCTTGCTGGAGGTCCACAGGCACAGCCTATTACATCTGATATAATACCTCAGCTTTGGGGAAGTTCTGATCCAGACCCCAGCTAACACCACTGTTCAAGCCATCCTGACCACTCAGGATGCCTTGAGCCTGTGCAGATACCCGACAAAGCACCAGATGACCACACTAACTTTTCACTAATAGAACTTAACTAAAAGACCACACTAACCCCCCAAAGACCACACTAACTTTTCACTAATAGAACCTAACTAAAATGAAATCTTTGAAATTCCAGAGATAAAATTCAAAAGGTTGATTATAAAATTGCTCAATGAGAGCAAAGAGAAAGTTGAAGACCAACATAAAGAATTTTTTTAAAAAAACTACTCAGGACAAGAATTTTTAAAAATTTCAAAAAGAAAGACACTTTAAAAAGAAAACAAGCCGGGCTCAGCGGCTCAGCCTGTAATCCCGCACCTTGGGAGGCTGAGGTGAGTGAATTGCCTGAGCCCGCAGGTTCGAGACCCGCCTGGGCAACTTGGTGAGACCTCATCTCTACAATAAATCAAAAAATTAGCCGGGCATGGTAGTGCATGCCTGTAGTTCCAGCTACTTGGAAGGCTGAGGTGGAAGGATTGCCGGAGCCCAGCAGGTCGAGGCTGCGGTGGCCCAGAGCAGCCACTGCACTCCAGTCTGGGCAACAGAGTGAGACTCCAACTCAAAAAAAGAAAACAAGCTGAAATTCTGGAAATGAGAGACTCATTGGGAAAGTACAAAATGCAGTGGAAAGTTTAAACAATAGACTAGAACACACTGAAGAAAGGATCTCAGAATTTGAAGACAAGATTTTTGAATTAACCCAATCAGACAACAATAAAGTAAAAAAGAATCAAGAGAATGGAACAAAGTCTCCAAGAAATGTAGGATTATGTAAAATATCGAAACCTAAGAATCATAATTTTTCTGGGGAAGAAGAGAGAATAACAGATTTGGAAAACCTATTTGAAGGAATAATGAAGGAAAATGTCCCTGGCCTTGCAGAGATTTAAACATCCAGAGACTTCCAGCAAGATGGCAATGGGACAGGTCAGACTGTGAGAGTCTCTGCAAAAGCAAGTGTCCATAAAGACTCTCTGCATGAGTAGGCATGTGTCAGTGGGTGAGTGAAAGTCCATCTGAAGAGAGACTCAGGTTCATGCACCTGAAGTGCTCTTCTGGAGGTGACTGCAACCCCCCACCACCCTGAGATTGGAGCCACCAGTGCGCAGGATTGTCGGCTGTTCTCAGGACTCTCCTGAGAAAAAGCCTGCAGAATTCAACCGATTCTCATCACCTGGCACCTGGCCCACACCATCACCTGTGACAGCAAAGTGACTGGAACCCCCGGATCTGATCAGTGGAGAGAGAAGAATGGAGAGAGCTGGAAAGAGGAGCCCCACCACCAGTAGGAAACGCCAACTGGAACAATTTGCTCTGCCAGGACCAGGCAGAGACCTGCATTGCCCCACCCAGCTCAACCCAGCCTCCAACTTGGAACCTGGAGGTAATCTCATCAAACTCGAAGAGACAGGCGCCCCTCCCCAATGCTGGATCAAACATATATGCCTCAAATCTGAGTGGCAGACTTGATAGACAGCAAGCCAAGTGAGTCCAGATCTGATCCACCCTCCTTCTGCAGTAGGCCTGGGGCATCTGACCCACGCTAAGAGCAATCCTATCAGCTTGCACTGAGAGTAGAGGGGAGGGGTTGGAAATCAGAACTGAAAGGAAGTTGGACTAACAGGAACAACCTCAGAGTGAATTTTGTTTTTTTGTCTGTCTGCTTTGCTCATATTTTTTTTCTTTTTTTTTTTTTTTGAGTTGGAGTCTTACTCTGTCGCCCAGACTGGAGTG
>NW_007246067.1:242126-249840 GCF_000164805.1 Carlito syrichta
CGGAATCACAGACATGCACCACCACGCCCGGCTGATTTTTTGATTTATTGTAGAGATGAGGTCTCGCTGCCCAGGCAGGTCTCGAACCGGCGGGCTCAGGCAATTCACTCACCTCAGCCTCCCAAAGGCGCGGGATTACAGGCTGAGCCACCGAGCCCGGCTTTTTTTTCTTTTTTTGAGTTGGACTCTCACTCTGTCACCTAGACTGGAGTGCAGTGGCATGCTCCCGGCCACCGCAGCCTCAACCTGCTGGGCTCCAGCGATCCTTCCACCTCAGCCTTCCAAATAGCTGGAACTACAGGCGTGCACTACCATGTCCGGCTAGTTTTTGATGTATTGTAGAGACGAGGTCTCGCCAAGTTGCCCAGGTGGGTCTTGAACCCGCGGGCTCAGGCAATCCACTTGCCTCGGCCTCCCAAACTGCTGGGATTACAGGCTGAGCCACCGAGCCCGGCCTTTGCTCATTTTTGTTTGTTTGTTTTGTTTTAGTTCTTTTCTCTCTTTCTGTTTTTGATTACTTTTTCATACTTGCTTTGTTTCTGTTATTGTGTTGCTGTTTTTTAGACTTCCTGTTTGTATATGGATATTTTTTGAGGGAAAGTACATCAACAGGGGTGTTTTTGTTGGTCTGTGTGTTTTTATGATTTAGTGTGTCTGTATGTTTTAGTGTGTTTTTTTTCTTAATCTTTTCTGTCTCTGTGTCTCTTTTCATTTGTTAGTTGGTATGTCTGTCTGTTTTCCCTCTTACTCTTCTCCCTCTCCACATTCTTCTCCCCCTCCTTCCCTTTTCCATTCTTTTTCTTTTCCTTACCTCATTTTGCTTTCAGGGTGCAAACCTATAGCCCCCCGCCCCTGCATGGACAGACTGTAAGGCGGTGGGAAGTGGGTTCCAGAGGGCCCACACACCTGTCAGCAGACACTGGGATCTGCAGATAGATTCTGAATCACAGCTCCTCCCCCCCACTTAAATCTCAAAACTGTAAAAAGTACAGCCCCTAACCCACAGTCCAGCTTCAGAATTGAACAAAGCCAGAGGATCTACATAAGGAAGAACAGGAGATTGAGAAAACAGAAGTAAAAGCTACCCCCTCATCCCTGAACAACAGAATTAAAGATGAGGTAAAAAAAAAAATGTGGGGGGTGGGGGGAAAATCTACACAAATGAAGAAAAATCAAAAGAAGAATATGTGTCTTGCACAGACCCCTGGGAGGTCAGACACAGAGAATACTGCCTTCAGAAGGCAAACAATGACGGCTCCCAGAATGACTGGTCTCAACCACAAACCCGGTCACCACAGCCTCGACCTGCTGGGCTCCAGCGATCCTTCCGCCTCAGCCTTCTGAGTAGCTGGAACTACAGGCGCGCGCTACCACGCCTGGCTAATTTTTGATTTATTGTGGAAATGAAGTCTCGCCAAGTTGCCCAGGCGGGTCTCGAACCCGCGGGCTCAGGCAATCCACTCACCTCAGCCTCCCAAGGCACGGGATTACAGGCTGAGCCACCGAGCCTGGCTAATCCCAGCATTCAGGGAGGCCGAGGCAAGTGAATTGCCTGAGCCCCAGACTTGAGATCCACCTGGGCAACTTGGCAAAACCTCATTTATATAATAAATAAATAAATAAATAAATAGCCAGGCATGGTAGTGCATGCCTATAGTTCCAACTACTTGGAAGGCTGAGACGGAAGGATCGCCGGAGCCCAGCAGATCGAGGCTGCAGTGGCCAGGAGCAAGCATGCCACTGCACTCCAGTCTGGACAACAGAGTGAGATTCCAACTCAAAAAAAAAAAAAGAAAGAAATTATCCAAGAAAACTTCCCTCTTCTCATCAGTGACCCAACCATTCAAACACAACAGATTCAGAGAACCCCTATAAGACAACAAATGAGAAGACCAACTCCCAGACACAAGTAATTCACCTACACGAAGTAGGTATAAAAGAAAAAACACAAAAGGCAGCAGGAGAAAAAGGTCAGACTACCTACCGGGAAAGACCAATTAGAAGAGCTACAGATTTATCTACAGAAATACTTCAGGCTAGGAGAGCTTGAAGCCCAATCTTCAAAATTCTCAAAGATAAACAATTTAAACCAAGAATTACCTACCAAGCTAAGCAAAACTTCATCAGTGATGGAGAATTAAAATCTTTCCCATACATTCAATCCCTAAGAGCTTACACTGTTTCTAGACTGGCTCTACAAGAAACACTTAAGAAAGTATTAAACACAGAAGAAAGAAAAAAAGAACAATGCCCTTCACAAGAATGCAGGAAAAAGACTGAAAACACACACAAATCAACCCAAAAATCAAAAGAAAGCAAACAACAACAATGAACTCTATAATAACCTCATGATAGGGATAAACTCTCACATTTCAATAATGTGAATGGACTAAATGCACCACTGAAAAGACATAGAATAGCAAAATGGATAAAATATCATGAAACGACAATATATTGTCTCCAAGAGACTCATCTCACCAGAAAGGATATTCACAGACTCAAAGTAAGAGGATGGGAAACAAAATTTCAGGCAAACGGAACACAAAAGAAAAGATACCAAAGATAAGGAAGGTCATTACATAATAATAAAAGGTTCAATCCATCAATAAGAAATATCAATTCTAAACATATATGCACCCAATATAGGAGCACAAACTTTCATCAAGCAGCTTCTAGGTAAACTTAAAAAAGACATTGTCTCTAACACTATCATATCCAGGGACTTAAATACCCTACTCACAATCCTAGAGAGATCATCAAGACAAAAAATCAACAAGGAGATCCGGAACCTCAATGTGACACTTGACCAAATGGACTTAATTGTTACCTACAGAACGCTACCCAATGACCACGGAATATACATTCTACTCATTACCACATGGAACATACTCTAAGATTAACCACAACCTCAGCCATAAATCAAGCATAAACAAAGTTCATAAGATTGAAATTCTGCCATGCACTTTCTCAGATCACAGTGGAATAAAAATAAATATTGACACCAACAAAGTACCCCAAAACCCACAAAGAAATGAACACTAAATAACATTATGCTAAGCAACTCCTGGGTCAACATGGAAATCAAAACAGAAATTAAGAGATACCTGAAAACAAATGAAAATGAAGAAACATCTTACCAAATTCTCTGGGATGCCATGAAAGCAATACCAAGAGGGGAATTCATATATCTACAAACACACATGAAGAAAATGGAAAGTTAACAACCTAACAAATCACTCAAGGGAACTGGAAAAGCAAGACCACCAAAACCCTAACTTCAGCAGAAGAATCCAGATCACCAAAATAAAAGCCCAAATTCAGGACATAGAAGACAAAAAGATCATACAAAAAGTCAGTGAAACAAAAAGCTGGCTCTTTGAAAGGATAAACAAGATTGATGTTTCCTAGCAAGACTGTCCAAGCAAAAGAGAGAAAAAGCCCAAATAAACACAATCAGAAATGCAAAAGATCAAGTCCCAACTGATCCCAAAGAAATACAAAAGATTATCAGAGACTGCTATGTACACTTATATGGAAACAAACTTGAAAACCTAAAGGAAACGGAAGACTTTCTGACATCACACAATCTCCCCAGGTTGAAACAAGAAGTTATCGAGACGCTAAATAGACCAATAACAATCCAGGAAATAGACTATGTCATAAGAAAACTACCTACAAAAAAAGCCCTGGACCAGATGGCTTTCCAGCAGAATTCTACAAAACATACAAGGAGGAACTGATACCAACCCTACTGAAAGTATTCCAGGCAATTGAGAAAGGTGGAACTCTTCCCAAATCATTTTACGAAGCTAACATCACATTGATACCCAAACGAAGTAAAGATCCAACAAAGAAAGAGATGAATAAAGATGAATAAAGATGCTAAAATTCTCAACAAGATCCTAGCAAATTGGATTCAACTACACATCTCAAAAATCATCCACCATGACCAATTAGGCTTCATCCCCAGGATACAGGGCTGGCTCAATAGTCGTAAGACCATAAATGTGATTAAATACATCAACTGATGTAAAAACAAAAAAACACATGATTATGTCATTAGATGCAGAAAAAGCTTTTGACAAAATCCAGCACCCCTTCCTGATAAAAACCCTCGAACATCTAGGTATAGATGGAACATACCTCAAAATAGTAAGAGCCATCTATGAGAAACCCACAGCCAGCATACTGCTAAACAGACAGATATTGGAACCATTTCCCCTGAAAACCTAAACAAGACAAGGATACCCACTCTCATCTCTCCTTTTCAACATAGTTTTGGAAGTCTTAGCTTGAGCAATCAGACAAGATAAGGAAATCAGGGGTATCCAAATAGGAAAAGAGGAAGTCAAGTTATCTCTCTTCCCAGACGACATGATTCTATACCTCGAAAATCCAAGAGAATCTATCAAAAACATCCTTGCACTAATAAAGAACTTTGGCAAAGCCTCAGGGTATAAAATCAATGTGCAAAAGATAGTTGCGTTTCTATACAACAACAATAAACAAGCAGAAACCCAAATAAAAAGCACAATCTCATTCACAATTGCCAGAGAAAAAAAAAATCAAATACCTTGGCATCTTCCTAACCAGAGAAGTGAAAAACCTTTACAATGAAAACTACAACACACTGCTCAAAGAAATCAAAGATGACATCAAAAAATGGAAAAATATTCCAGGCTCATGGATTGCAAGAATCAACATTGTTAAGATGTTTATCCTATCCAAGAAAATCAACAGATTTAATGCAATACCCATTAAATTACCAGCAGCATTCTTCTCAGACCTGGCAATGACATTACAGGAATTCATATGGAAACATAAATGACCACGAATCCCCAAAACAACCCTCAGCAAAAAAAACAAAGCAGGGAGTATCACACTCCCAGACTTTAAACTCAATTATAAGATACAATACAATAATCAAGATAGCCTGGTATTGGTACAAGAACAGGCATGTAGACCAATGGAACAGGATAGAGATTCCAGAAGCAAAACCTCAATTTCTCAACCAACTCATCTTCGACAAAGTCTCCACCGCCAACGACTGTGGAGAGGAGAACCTAATCAGTAAATGGTGCTGGGAAAACTGGCTGACCACATTCAGAAGATTAAAACAAGATCCCTACCTATCACCATACACAAAAATCAACTCTAAATGGACCAAAGACCTAAATGTAAAACCGGAAACTATAAGAACCTTAGAAAATGAAGGAGACACACTTATGGAAATTGGAACTGGCAACCAATTCCTAATCAAAACCCCAAGTGTCCCTGCCATAAGATATAAGATAGACAAGTGGGACCTCATCAAACTGACAAGCTTCTGCAAAGCCAAAGAAACCATCAAGAGAGCGGGGAGACAGTCCACAGACTGGGAAAAAATATTTGCCAACTGTATGTTTGACAAAGGCCTAACATCTAGGATCTATAAGGAACTCAAATGTGCTGAAAAGAAAAAAACCAAACAGCTCCATTACAAAGTGGGCAAAAGATATGAACACACAGTTCTCAAAAGAAGACATACAAGCAGCCAACAGATACATGAAAAAATGCTCAGCCCCACTAGTCATCAAGGAAATGCAAATTAAAACTACACTGAGATACCACCTAACTCCAGTCAGGATGGCTATCATCAATTACTCAAAAAACAACAGATGCTGGAGATGATGTGGCAAAAGGGAACACTTCACACTGTTAGTGGGAGCGTAAACTAGACAGCCTCTGTGGAAAACAGTGTGGCAATTCCTAAAAGACCTAAAAATCGACCTTCTACAGGCTGATTTGGGGATACACTGGAAGTGGACACTGAGGTCCACAGTCTGGAATAAGTTAATAGTCAAAGTGGGCCAAAAACTCTCTGTGTGTTTAAACACCTCAACTAACCTCTAGAAAGTAGCTACCCTGTGCTTGAGGCTGGATTTGTCATACTCTTCCGCACTCTTATTGATGAGCTTATCTAGTAACATGACTTCGATACCATCTATAAACTGATGTGCTCCATATGTGTATTTCAAACCTGACATTCATTTTTCCAGCTACTTAATTGACATTTTGACTTGGAAGTCTAATAAGAATTTCAGGTTTATATGTCATGCATTCCCCAACTCTCTGCCCTACGTGTCCCTCCTGCAAATGTCCCTACGTTAATAATAGAGCACCATCAACTAAGATGCTCAAATCAAAACCCCCGAACTTAGATTATTTTCCCCAACTCTCATTTGCTACCTCCTCTCCATAAACAAAACTAGAAAACATCCAAAATCCATTTGGAATCGGTCTACCTTTCCTTATTTTTTTTTTTTTTTTTTTTTTTTTTTTTTTGAGTTGGAGTCTCACTCTGTCGCCCAGACTGGAGTGCAGTGGCCGCTCCCGGCCACCGCAGCCTCGCCTGCTGGGCTCCGGCGATCCTTCCGCCTCAGCCTTCCGAGTAGCCGGAATTACAGGCGCGCGCTACCGTGCCCAGCTGATTTTTTGATTTATTGTAGAGATGAGGTCTCGCTGCCCAGGCGGGCCTCGAACCCGCGGGCTCAGGCAATCCACTCACCTCAGCCTCCCAAAGGCGCGGGATTACAGGCTGAGCCACCGAGCCCGGCTTCCTTACTTTTTTAAAACTTGGCGAGACCTCACTCAGCTCAAGTCAAATTAGTCTCCCATTCAACCAGCTACAATAGCCCTACTTGGTCTCTACCTTCAACTGTATCCCACCCGCCCACATTCTTCAAAGCAGCCCGAGTCACTGGCTTTAGTTAGGGACATTTATTCCATTTTTAATTTAATATCATAAACTTGACCTCTAGCCTTGATTGTTTCTTTTTCAGTCCTTCTATTGAGGTTTTTTTTTTAATATTTTACTTTTTGGAAGAAATAGCACATTTAAAAAAAATAAGTAAAAGTTTTGCAAGGGCAATATGCAAAAAGTCACTGCCATGTCTGTGGGGAAGCCAGCCTCAGGTTCAGTCTGATTGCCATTGTCACTCAGTGTCAGCTTGCAAAAGAAGTACTGTGCCACGATGTCACCCAGAGACTCCATCTTGCTGCCCAGAATCAAGGAAAGTTAACATTTGCTTAGTTAATAAACAAAAGTTTTCATGTAAAAAAATTAAATAAATAAAAATAATAAAAATCAACCTTCCATATAACCTTGCAATCCCCTTCCTGGGAATATACCCAGAAGAACTCAAATCACTCTATAAAGAAGAACAAAATCATGAACTTCACAACACCCTGGATGAACTTAGAGTCTATAATACTGAGTGATCTTTCACAGAAACAAAGAGCTCGGTATCATATGTTCTCACTCATAAGTGGACCTTGAACAATTATTGTAATACTATAAGAAAAGGTTGGCAGTAGCAGGAAACTGCCAGGAGTGGGGCGAGGTAGTGGAATTGGCAGTAATGGGAGTCTGCCTGGGGAAGGGGAGGCACACCTCATCAACAAGAGTACCTGCATAATGAACATTTGTATACCTAACCCTGATTTGTACCCCATATCTTTAAAATAAAAAAATTAAAAGTTAAATAAATAAAATATCCAGATTCAAGAAGTCCAAAGAATCCATGGAAGACTAATTGCCAAAAGGTCATTCCCAATGCATTTAATCATCAGGTTATGCAAGGTTAATGTGAAGGAATTTTTTTTTTTTTTTGTAAGTTGGAGTCTCACTCTGTCACCCAGCAGCCTCGACCTGCTGGACTCCAGCAATCCTTCC
>NW_007246067.1:249880-263844 GCF_000164805.1 Carlito syrichta
GGTCTCGACCCCGCGGGCTCAGGCAATCCACTCACCTTGGCCTCCCAAAGCTCTGGGATTACAGGCTGAGCCACCGAGCCAATGTGAAGGAATTTTAAGAGTAGTGAGACAAAAGCAGCAAATAACTTACAAGATAAACCTATCACTAACAGCAGACCTCTCAGCAGAAACTACAAGTCAGAAGGGATTGAGGCCCTATTTTCAATCTCCTCAAACAGAATTAATGGTCATCCAAGGATTTTGCATCAGGCAAAATTGAGTTTCATAAATGAAGGAGAAATAAAGTATTTCTCAGACATGCAAACACTAAGGGAATTTGCTGCCACTAGACCAGCTCTTCAATTTCAAATATATATGCATCTTATACCAGAGTCTCTACCTTTATAAAAACAAGTTCAACTAAACCTAAAAAAAAAAGGGATACATAGTAATACAATAATAGTGGGGGACTTCAACACTCCACTGACAGCTATAGAAAGATCATAAAGGCAGAAAATCAACAAAGAAACATTGGAGTTAAAGTAGATCTTAGTGCAAATGGGCCTAACAGACATCTACAGAACATTGCACCCTAAAACTTCAGAATATAGGCCAGGCTCAGTGGCTCAGCCTGTAATCCCAGTACTTTGGGAGGCCAAGGTGAGTGGACTGCCTGAGCCCACAGGTTCGAGACCAGCCTGAGGAACTTGGCGAGACCTCATCTCTACAATAAATCAAAAATTAGCCAGGTGTGGTAGAGCACACCTGTAGTTCTGGCTATATGGAAGGCTGAGGCGGACAGATCGCCAGAGCCCAGCAGGTCGAGGCTGCAGTGGCTGGGAGAGTGCCACTGCACTCCAGTCAGGGTGACGGAGTGAGACTCCAACTCAAAAAAAAAAAGAACTTCAGAATATAATTTTTTCTCTATAACTCATGGAATATTCTTCAAGATAGACCACATGGTAGGCCACAAATTAAGTCTCTATAATTTCAAAAAAATCAAAATCATATCAGGCACCTTTCCTCATCATAGTGGAGCAAAACTAGAAATTAATTCCAAGAAGAACTCATGAAACCAAATAAATACATGGAAGTTAAAGAATCTGCTCCTGAATGATCCTTGAGTCAACAATGAAATCTGGGTGAAAATTTTAAAATTTCTTGAAATGAATGACAATTATTATGCAAGTTATCAAAACCTCTGGGACATAACCAAAGCTATACTCAGAGAAAAATTTATAGTGCTTAAGGCCATCATTAGTAAGACTGAAAGATCACATACTGACAACCTAATGTCATATCTCATGAACAAAAACATGAACAAACCAAAGCCAAATCTAGCTGAAGAAAAGAAATAATAAAGATGAGAGTCAAACTAAAAGAAAGTGAAATTAATAAAATAAAAAAGATCCATGAAACAAAAAGTTTTTTCTTTGAAAAGATTAACAAAATTAATAGACCACTAGCTAGATTAATTAAGAAATGAAAGGAAGAAATGGAACGCCTGAACAGACTAATAATAACAAGCAGTGAGACTGAAACAGTATTGTTTCCCAAAATCAAAAAAAAGTCCAGGACCTGACAGACTCACAGAGTAATTCTACCAGACTTTCAGACAAGAACTGGTACCAATTTTACTGAACCTATTCCAAAAGATTGAAGAAGAGAAAATTCTTAACTCATTCTACAAAGTCAGTATCTCCTTTATACCAAAACCAGGAAAAGAACACAGAAGAAAAGACTGATGACCAATATCACTAATGAACATAGATAGATGCAAAAATTCTCAAAAAATATGGGCAAACCAAGTTCAATAGCACATAAAAAAATAACCCACCACTAGCAAGCAGGTTTTATCCCAGGGATGCAATGATGGTTCAACAAATGCAAGTAAATAAACGTGATCCACTACATAAACAGAGATTAAAACAAAAATCTTATGATCATTTCAACAGACGCAGAAGAAGCATTTAATAAAATCTAGCATCCCTTCATTATTAAATACCCTCAGCAAAATAGGCATATGAAGAACAGTCCTCAAAATAATAAAATCTATGTATGACAAACCCGTAGCCAATATCATCCTTAATGGAGAAAAGTTGAACACATTACTCCTCAAAATTGGAACAAGGGAAGGTTGCCCACTTTCACCACTCCTATTCAACATAGTACTGAAAGTCCTAGTCAGAGCAATCAGGCAAGAGAAAGAAATAGAGGGTATCCAAATTGAAAAAGAAGAAATCAAACTATCTGTGTATGCTGACAATATGATCTTATACCTAGAAAACCCTAAAGACTCCTCCAAAAGACTCCTGGACTTGAAAAATGAATTTAGTAAAGTCCCAGAATACAAAATCAACATACACAAATCAGTAGCACTGCTATACACCAATAGCAACCAAGGTGAGAATCAAATCAAGAACTCAATCCTATTTACAATAGCTGCCAAAAAGCTAAAATACCTAGGAATATATTTAACCAAGTAGGTGAAAGATCTCTACAAGGAAAACTATAAGACATTGATGAAAGAAATTACAGATGCAAACAAATGGGAAACACTCTATGCTCATTGATTGGAACAAACAACATTGTTAAAATGACATATTACTTAATAATCTATAGATTCAATGCAATCCCAATCTAACTACCAATGTCAGTTTTTTACAGAATTAGAAAAAACAATTCTAAAATTCATGTGTAACCAAAAAAGAGCCAGAATAGCCAAAGCAATCCTAAACAAAAAGAACAAAGCTGGAGGCATCACATCACCTGACATCAAATTATACTACAAGTCTGTAGCAACCAAAGCACATGGTACTGACACAAGAGCAGACATGTAAGTCAATGAAACAGAATAGAGAATCCAGAGATAAACCCAAATACCTACAACCGACTTATCTTTGACAAAGCAAACAAAAACATACACCGGGGAAAGGAAACTCTATTTATTTATTTATTTATTTATTTATTTTGAGTTGGAGTCTCACTCTGTTGCCCAGACTGGCACGCGCTACCACATCCAGCTAATTTTTTGATTTATTGTAGAGATGAGGTCTCGCCTGCCCAGGCGGGTCTCGTACCTGTGGGCTCAGGCAGTCCACTCACCTCAGCCTCCCAAAGGCGCGGGATTACGGGCTGAGCCACCGAGCCCAGCTAGGACACTCTATTTAACAAATGTTGCTAGAAAAATTGGGTAGCTACATGCAGAAAAAATGAAACTCGATTCCTATCTCTCCCCATATACAAAAATTAACTTGAGAAGGATTAAAGACTTAAATGTCAGGCCTGAAACCATAAAAATTCTAAAAGAAAACCCAGGAAAAACTCTTCTGGACATTGGCTAGGCAAATAATTTATGACTAAAATTCCAAAAGTGAATGCAACAAAAACAAAAATAAGTGGGACTTAAATTGAAAAAGTTTCTGCATAGCAAAAGAAATAATCAACAGAACAAACAGGAAACCTACAGAATGAGAAAACATATTCATAAACTATACATCTGACAAAGAACTAATATCCAGAATGTACAAAGAACTCAAACAAATCAGCAATAAAAAGCAAATGACACCATTAAAAAGTAGGTAAATTACATAAACAGACATCTCTCAAAAGAGGACATACAAATGACCAAAAAATATATGAAAAAATGCTCAACATTACTCATCATCAAGGAAATGTAAGTTAAAACCATAATGAGATACTACCTTACAACAATCAGTAAGGCCATTATTTAAAAAACCAAAAAACAGTAGATGGTAGCACAGATGTGGTGAAAGGGGAATACTTATACACTGTTGGTGGGAGAGTAAATTAGTACCACCTCCGTGGAAATTGATATGAAAATTTCTCAAAGAACTAAAAGTAGATCTATCATTCAATCCAGCAATTCCACTACTAGGTATCTACCCAAAAGAACAGAGGTCATTATACAAAATAGATACTTGCACTCACATATTCATCATAGCACAATTCACATTTGCAAAGATGTAGAATAAACCTAAATGCCCATCAACTGATCAGTTGATAATGAAAATGTGGTGTATATATACTACAGAATACTATGCAGGCATCAAAAAGAATGAAATAATGTATTTTGAAGCAACTTTGATGGAATTAGACAGCATCATCATAAGTGAACTAAAGTAGGAACAAAAAAACCAAACACCACATGTTTTCATTTATAACTGGGAGCTAAACTACCAATCTACAAAGGCATAGACAATGGTATGATGACATTGGAGACTCAGAAGGGGAAGGAATGCAGCCTTCCACAACAATGCTAGCTGGTACACTAATGCCAATGGGTTTCTAGAACACTTACCTAGCAGGGGAAGCCTGTACTATAAGGGGCTCACCCTCCAAAAGACAATTCTGGGGTTTTTTGGGGGGGGTCTCCCATTATACATACATATATATCCCTTTGTCCATAATGATACTTACAATTCAAATTCAACACCCAGAGTTCTTTCAGGTTCTCCCTTCCCATACTTAGAAATCCCTTCTCTTCTCTGTTTCTTCCTGCCTGTCTGCTTTATTCATCTCCTTTTCTCTCTCTGGGCCAGATACCTCCTCTTCTCCAATCCATGTGATAGAAAGCATGGCAGCCAATAATTCTTAAATTCCATGTTACGGCTCCAGCTAACCAAAGAAAGATAGATCTCTCCTTGTATTTCTAATTTTAAAAGACTTATGAAAAAGTGAATGGCCTGGTCTCTATCAAGGACCTTAAATGTGACCTGGAGGTTTTGGCATGTGGTATGAACATCCCTGTGGATGGAGATGGAGAGGCAACTCCCAGGAGAGGGGAGGCAGTTCCTAAAAGATGTGGGGTGGGGAGGTTTGCTGAGAAGGAAAACCAGCAGATGTCTGTCTCCCACAGTCTGAGAAGTGAGCACATCAACAGTAGACCTAAAGAGGGGATATGGTGAACACTGGGAGCACTTCTCAAAACCTGTTGGAAAGTTCTACATCACCACAGTTCTTACTCACAGAGATTACAAAGCGGAAAAAAAAAATGGATCAACATGAGGTCCATGGAAAAATATAGCAGAATGAGAGCAAAGGAAACATAATCCAAAGATCCAGGAACAGAACATACTTCTGGAAATTATTTAATGCAAGATTTTAAAAAAATTAATTCATAAAGCTTTTGATATACTCAGAATAATGTTAAAACAGAGGCAAGCATTCTTTTTTTTTTTTTTTTTTGAGTTGGAGTCTCACTCTGTCGCCCAGAGTGGAGTGCAGTGGCCACTCCCGCCCACCGCAGTCTCAACCTGCTGGGCTCTGGTGATCCTTCTGTGTCAGCCTTCCAAGTAGCTGGAACTACAGGCACGCGCTACCACTCCCGGCTAATTTTTTTGATTTATTGTAGAGATGAGGTCTCGCAAAGTTGCCCGGGTGGGTCTCGAACCCGCGGGCTCAGGCAATCCATGCACCCCAGCCTCCCAAAGCGCTGGGATTACAGGCTGAGCCACTGAGTCCGGCTGAGGCAAGCATTCTTAAAACAAAGTACAAAAAGTGAAAGGATAACAAGATGAGATAAAAAGAAATATGGCTGAGATAAGAATTATGTAGAAACTGAAAGTATATCAGTAAATCAAACCAGAATATAGAGAAAAAGTCAAAGATAAAACATCTATACAAGAAATTAGATGTTATGTATATATACCTAGAACAGAATCTATTAAAGAATAAGCCCTCAGCCGGGCTCGGTGGCTCAGCCTGTAATCCCAGGCTTTGGGAGGCTGAGGTGAGTGGATTGCCTGAGCCCGAGGGTTCGAGACCCACCTGGGCAACTTGGTGAGACCTCATCTCTACAATAAATCAAAAAATCAACCGGGCGTAGTAGCGCATGCCTATAATTCCGGCTACTCGGAAGGCTGAGGTGGAAGGATCGCCAGAGCCCAGCAGGTCGAGGCTGCAGTGGCCGGGAGCGGCCACTGCACTCCAGTCTGGGTGACAGAGTGAGACTCCAACTCAAAAAAAAAGAATAGCCCTCAAATATCTGTAGCACAAATGAATAATTGAGACTAAAGGTTAGAATTAATTCTCATAAAAAATGAAAATGGGAACTGAACAGATGGATGTATGTATATGTAATACATGTACATAAGTAAAATATATTAAAAAGCCAGTCCCAGGACAGGGTAGAGACCTTCTTTATATTGCCCAATCCTGAGCTGCCTGCATCCTGAGCAGCCCGCATCCTGAGACTAAGGGGTGATCTCTACACCCCTCTGAAACCAACCATCATTTGCCCAGAGAGAATATTCCAAGTGCACCATACCGGAGAGACAGACACGGATCAAACACAGACGTATGCAATCAGAGCAGGAGACTTAGCAGCAGACAATTTGGGAGTTTTTCCAGGAAGATCTACTGGAGCGAGATGAACGCTGGCAGTGAGGGCTGCAGAGGGAACACAGGGAAGGAGCCTGAGGCAGACACCCACGGAAGCAGAGGGAGAACCCACCCCAAACCTAGATGAGGCTCCAGAGCTTTGCCACCAGGTCCCGATATCCAGAGACTGGTAACTACTGGGAAAGGAGCAATAGCTCCTGGCAGATAACCGAGCAGACTCTTTAATGCCTGGGCAGAGAAATGCTACAGACTAGGCTCTGCAGAACAGCAGAACTGCATCTTGAGACCAGGCTCTGATCTCTGTGTTGCACTGGGGCTACTCTTTGCAACCTCAGAGAACATTGCCCCCAGTGCACAAGTCCTGGCAGGTAACAGCAGATGTGGAACCCCAGACAATCCACCCTCCATCCTCAGTCAGCTGCTGGGCAATAGACACAGACAGCAGAACTGACCAAGAGGAAGGCTGGTGGTGGTACTGGTTTGTTTGTTTGATTATCTTGTTTGGTGGCTTTGTTTGTTGGTTGGTTTTCTCTTTTCTTTCCTTCTTCTATTTCTCTTTGTTCTTTCTCTGTTTTGTATGGATTTATTTCTTTTTCTATTTTTCTTTCTTCTTTTCCTTTTTCCTCCTTTCCCTTTTTTCCCTTCTTCTTCTCTCTCTTTTCCCTTTTATACCTTGTCTTGGACTCAGGAACTATGCAAGAATACTCACTATAAGGTCATATTGTGCAGAGATAGAGTTAGTACCAGCTAGCCCATTCACCAGATAGCAAATATTATAACCTGCCAATAGGTTCAGAATCCTTGCAGCCACTCCTCATCCCCTAGTAAGTACTCAGAATTGTAAAGAGACAGCACAATACTCCACCCCCAGCCCTACTTCATAATTAAACAAACCCAGAAAACTGACTCAAGGAAGGACAAAAGGTAGAGCAAATATTGAAGTGACTGCTTCACCATTTTTCATTTTCTCCATTTTCTCTTTAATAGAATTAAAGACAAAGATAGGAGAACTGCTACAAATGAGGAAAAATCATTTGTTACCACCAGAGCCCCAGCAATGTGTCAGTTCTAGAAAGAATGACTATTAGGGTATAAACAATGGCTAACTCCAAGAACAACAGTACCCAGACAATGCTTATGGAGATTAGAGAATTGTTGGATAGAATGAATAAAAATCAAGAAATGCAAGGGCTAAAGCTAAATGAAATTGCAACAGAGCTAGACAAACTCAAAAAAGCATATTTAGAAGTAACAGAAATAAAGAACTCCATTCATCTAAGAAATAAATAACCAACTGACAAGCATGGGAAGCAGAATTGACCAAGCAGAAGAATCTCAGAGCTGGAAGACTAAAATATGGAATTAACCCAACCTATTAAAAATATAGAAAAATAAAGAAGAAGAAGAAGAAGAAATAAAATCTCCAAGAGATGTATGATTTTATCAAGAAACCAAACCTGATCTGATTGGAATACCTGAATTAGAAAGAGGAACAGAAAATACCCTGGAACAAACATTCCATGAGGCCATTCAAGAAAATTTCCCTCACCTGGTCAGGGAGAGAACTACACAAGCCCAAGAGATTCAGAAAACCCCTTCAAGCCATCTTATGAGAAGACCAACCCCTACACAAAGTAGGTATAAAAGAAAATATCCTAAAGGTAGCAAGGGAAAAAGGTCAGACTACCCACCAGGGGAGACCAATCAGAATTGCTGCAGACTAATCTCCAGAAACACTACAGGCCAGAAGGAATTGGACCCCAATGTTTAATGTTCTCAGAGATAAACATTTTCAACCATGAATTTTCTACCCAGCCAGGCTAAGTTTCATCAGCAAGGGAGAACTAAACTCCTTCCCAGACATCCAATCCCTAAGAGAATATGCTGCTTCAAGACAAGCTCTATAGGAGTCACTTAAAAAGGTGCTATGCACAGAAGAAGAAAGACCATATACTTCACAAGATCACAACAAACACAGAAGCAGCAGAACATACAGCATATCCCCAAAATGAAAACACATACATATATGAACACAAAAGCTAAATGAAAACACAACAGCCTTATAAGAATATTATGACAAGGACAAATATGGAGAGCATTTTGTCTTTCTCGATTTCAATAATCAGCCTGAATGTGAATGGACTAAATGCACCACTGAAAATACGTAGAATGGAAAACTGGATTTAAAAAACATGACCCAGAAATCTGCTGTCTGCAGGAAACTCATCTCACCACAAAGGATGTCCACAGACTCAAAGTCAGAGGATGGAAAATGAATTTCCAGGTAAACTGATCACAAAAGAAGTCAGGAGTTGAGATCTTAATATCAGACAAAACAACCTTTAAGCTATCAAAAATTTAAAAATATAAGGAAGGTCACTACATCATGATAAAAGACTTGATCCATCAACAAAAAATATCCATCCTAAATATATATGCACCCAACACAGGAGCACCAGCTTTTATAAAGCAGCTGCTAAGTAAACTAAAAAAAGATATTTAACACTATCATAGCTGTAGACTTAAAAATCCCACTAACAACCCTAGATAGGTCATTGAGGCAAAAAATAAACAAAGAGATTCAGAACCTCAACTTGACACTTGACTAAATGGACTTAGTAGATACTACAGAACATTCCACTCAACAACCACAGAATATACATTCTACTCATCATCACATGGAATGTACTCCAAGATCAACTACTTCCTTGGCCATAAATCAAGCATAAACAATTTTTCCAAGATTGAAATACTGCTATGCACCTTCTCAGACCACAGTGGGATAAAAATAAACCACCAACAAAATTTTCCCAAGTCCATAAAGACATGGACACTAAAAAGCATGATGCTGAATAACTCCTAGGTTAATACAGATATCAAAATAGAAATTAAGAATTCCTAGAAATAAATAAAAACAAAGAAACATCTTGCCAAAACCTCTGGAATGCCATGAAAATAGTACTGAGAAGGGAATTTATGTCTCTAAAAACACACACCAAGAAAATAGAAAGAGCCGGGCTTGGTGACTCAGCCTATAATCCCGCGCTTTGGGAGGCCAAGGTGAGTGAATTGCCTGAGCCTGAGGGTTCAAGACCTGCCTGGGCAACTTGGCGAGACCTCATCTCTACAATAAATCAAAAATTAGCTGGGTGTGGTAGTGCGCACCTGTGGGTCCAGCTACTTGGAAGGCTGAGGTGGAAGGATCGCTGGAGCCCAGCAGGTCGAGGCTGCAGTAGCCAGGAGCGGTTACCGCACTCCATACTGAGTGACAGAGTGACTCCAACTCAAAAAAAAAGAAAAGAAAATAGAAAGAGAACAAGTTAACACCTTAACAAATCACCTAAGGAAGCTGGAAAGGCAAAACCACCAAAACTCTAATTTCAGCAGAAAAATCCAGATCACCAAAGTAAAAGCATAAATATGGGACACAGAAGACAAAAATACCACAGTAAAAAATCAAAAATCAAAAAGTTGGTTTTTTTAAAAGATACACAAAATTGATGGGCCCCCTAGCCAAAATGACCAAGAAAAAGAGAGAAAAAACCCAAATAAACACAACCAGAAATGCAAAAGATCAAGTCACAACTGACCTCAAAGAAATACAAACAATTTTCAGAGATTACTATGCACACTGTATGGAAACAAACTCAACAACCTAAATGAAATGGAGGACTTTTGGACATCACATAAGGTTGAAACAAGAAGAAACTGAGATCCTAAATAGACCAATAACAACCCAGAAAACTACCTACCAAAAAAAAAAAAAAGCCCTAGACCAGAGGGTTTCCCAGTGGAATTCTACAGTACATATAAGGAAGAACTAATACCAACCCTATTGAAAGGATTCCAGGAAATCAAGAAAGACAAAATGCTCTCCAAATCTTTTTATGAAGCTAACATCACACTGATACCCAAACGAGGTAAAGATCCAGCTAAGAAAGAGAACTACAGGCCAATATCCCTGATGAACATAGATGCAAAAATACTCAACAATATTCTAGCAAATGGGATCCAACAACACATCTCAAAAATCATCCACAATGACCAAAAAGGCTTAATCCTGGGATGCAAGGCTGGTTCAACATCTGCAAGACCAAAAATGTAATTAAATACATCAGCAGATGTAAAAACAAGAACTGCATGATTATATTATTAGATGCAGAAAAAGCTTTTGATAAAATCCAGCATCCCTTCTTAATAAAAATCCTTGAAAAACTAGGCATAGAGGAAGCATACCCCCAAATAGAGCCATCTATGATAAATGCACAGCCAACATATTACTAAACAGACAGAAACCAAAAACAATTACCCTGAAAATAGGAATAGGACAAGACTGCCCACTCACACCCTCCTGTTCAACATAGTGTTGGAAGTTCTAGCTAGAGCAATTAGACAAGGGAAGGAAAGCAGGGGTATCCAAATAGGAAAAGAATAAGTTAAATTATCCCTCTTTCCTGATAATATGATCCTATACCTCAAAAGTCCAAGAGAATCTGTCAAAAATCTCCTGGCACTGATAAAAGACTTTGGCAAAGTCTCAGGGTACAAAATAAGCATGCAAAAGACAGTTGCAGTCTTCTTCTTCTTCTTCTACTTCTTTTTTTTTTTTTTTGTGAGTTGGAGTCTCACTCTGTCGCCCAGACTGGAGTGCAGTAGCATGCTCCCGGCCTCAATCTGCTGGGCTCCGGCGATCCTTCCGCCTCAGCCTTCCAAGTAGCCGGAACTACAGGTGCACGCTACCACATCCGGCTAATTTTTTTATTTATTGTAGGGATGAGGTCTCGCCAAGTTGCCCAGGCGGGTCTCAAAACCAAGGGCTCAGGTAATCCATTCACCTCAGCCTCCCAAGGTGTAGGATTACAGGCTGAGCCACCGAGTCCGGCTGACAGTTGCATTCTTACACACCAACAGCAAACAGGTAGAGGACCAAATATAAAGCACAATCCCACTCACAATAGCCACCAAAAAAATGAAGTACCTCAGCATCTTCCTAACCAGAGACGTGAAAGATCTTTATAAAGGAAACTACAAAACACTGCTCAAAAAGTCAAAGATGACACAAACAAGTAGAAAAATATTCCATGCTTGTGGATAGGAAAAATCAACATTGTTAAGATGTCCATTCTACCAAAGGCAATCTACAGATTCAACATTATACCCGTTAAATAACCAACATCATTTTTCTCAGATCTGGAAATAACAATACAGAAATTCATATGAAAATATAAACGACCATGTTAGTCAAAACAACCCTCAGCAAAAGAAACAAAGAGAGTGGTATTAGACTTCCAGACTTTAAACTTTATTATAAGGTTGCAGTAATCAAAACAACCTGGTATTGGTACAAGAACAGGCATATAGACTAATGGAGCAGGATAGAGATTCTGGAAGCAAAACCTCAATTTCTCAACCAACTAATCTTCAACAAAGCCTCCAACAACAACCACGGGAGAGAGGAGAACCTATTCAGTAAATGATGTTGGGAAAACTGGCTGGCCACATGTAGAAGAATGAAACAGGATCCCTTCATCATTATATACAAAAATCAACACCATGGATCAAAGTTATGAGTTAAAATACATTATTATGAAAATTGTCTTCACTATTTCTTTTTACTAATTTAAATTGGCTACTATGAAATTTAAAATTATACATGAAGTCCTCAATAATGCTGCTCTCTAAATAACAATTTTAAGATCATATTGTGGCAGGGCAGGGAAGAGAGGGTTGTTCAATGGATTATCTATATATATATTTTTGTTTTGAGTTGGAGTCTCACTCTGTCGCCCAGAGTGGAGTGCAGTGGTCACTCCCAGCCACCACAGCCTGGACCCGCTGGGCTCCGGCGATCCTTCCGCCTCAGCTTCCAAGTAGCTGGAACTACAGGCGCATGCTACCACACCCGGCTAATTTTTTGATTTATTGTAGAGATGAGGTCTCTCCAAGTTGCCCAGGCAGGTCTCGAACCTGCAGGCTCAGGTAATCCACTCACCTCAGCCTCCCAAAGCACTGGGATTACAGGCTGAGCTACTGACCCTGGCTGGATTATCTATATTTGATGAGTTATCTGTCATATTTGGAAGAGGACAGACACACTGAATAACTATAGACTGTGTTCCAAAAAAACATTATACTGTGTGAATGTTTCTAAAGAATAAAAATATCACCCAGAGCTTCCAAACCATCTGAGAAAGGAAAGGGGAAAATATAGAAAATTTTCTCAACAAATATACTAAAGGAAGGAAATGTAGAATACAGAAAAAATTTTTTAAAGAATGTGGAAGAAATAAGTCTAATTTTTAGAAATCACAAGATTTTAACCCCAAATATTAAATTTAATATTCTTTGAAACACACATACATATTAGAGAATTTTCTACCCCAAAATAAGAAACATAATTTTTGAAGTACATATGCAATTTTTACAAAAATTGAACATTATTTTGGGGTTCAATGACAGCCTCAAGTGATCTCAAATAACTACTATCTCACATACAAGCCATGTTCTCTGATCTCAGTGCAATTAAACTAGAAAATAATAATAAAAAGAAAGTTTTTAAAAATTTTATGTTTAGAAATTTTTAAATGAACTCCAAAATAACTCATGGAATCATAATGGAACCAAGATCTCAAAGTTAAATATTAGAGTTGCATAACAATAAAAGTGGCACATACGAAAACTAGAGGTATGTAGTTACATTGACGTTAGAGTTAAAATTATTGCCGTAGAGCAAATCAGCAAAAAAAATTCTTTTAAAGATGAAAAAAAACCTAAATAACTCATGAAGCAAAACAAAACACATCATAAATCAAAAAATGGAAGGAGGCAAAGAATAAAGTTAAGAGCTAAGATTAGTTAGCTAGTACACAAATAAATATTAGTATTAATCATCCTGAAAAATGGGCTTTACAAACACTAATAGAATAAAACTGCAGCCGGGCTCGGTGGCTCAGCCTGTAATCCCGCGCTTTGGTAGGCTGAGGTGAGTGGATTGACTGAGCCCGCAGGTTCGGTCAACTTGGTGAGACCTCATCTCTACAATAAATTTTTAAAAAATTAGCCAGGTGTGGTAGCGCGCGCCTGTAGTTCCAGCTACTCGGAAGGCTGAGGCGGAAGGATCACCGCAGCCCAGCAGGTCGAGGCTGCGGTGGACGGGAGGGGCACTGCACTCCAGTCTGGGCGACAGAGTGAGACTCCATCTCAAAAAAGAAAAAAAAAGGAATAAAACTGCATTAAGATTTATCAAAAGAGAGAAAAGGCACAAATCAACACTATCTAAAACAAAAAGAGGGACAGAATCTCAGAAAAGTAGAGTTTTTAGAAATTTAAGGCATGAATATAAGTTAAATGTTACTAGATTTGAAGATACAGATAAACTGGATAAATTTCTATGAAACTAAATTATTACCAAAATTGGCTTAAGAAGAAGTAAAAAGTCTCAACAAGCAAACAAATAAAAAAGTTTGAAGACGCCGGGCTCGGTGGCTCAGCCTGTAATCCCACACCTTGGGAGGCTGAGGTGAGTGGATTGCCTGAGCCCTCAGGTTCGAGACCCACCTGAACAACTTGGTGAGCCCTCATCTCTTCAATAAATCAAAAAATCAGCCGGGCGTGGTAGCGCG
>NW_007246067.1:264200-267033 GCF_000164805.1 Carlito syrichta
ATTTTTGTTTTTTTTTAATTGGAGTAGTCACTCTGTCAACCAGGCTGGAGTGAGATTGGAGTATAGTGGCACGCTCACAGCCACCCCAGCGTTGACATGCTGGGCACCAGTGATCCCTTTTGCCTCAGCTTCCAAGTAGCTGCAACTACAGGTGTGCGCTACCACGCCCGGCTAATTTTTTTTTTTTTTTGTAGAGAAGCAGTCTCGCCAAGTTGTCTGGACTGGTCTCGAACCCACAGGTTCAGACAATCCACTTGCCTCAGCTTCCCAAAGTGCTGGGATTACAGGCTGAGCCACCAAGCCCCGCCAGGCCAGAGTATTTTAAGCATGAGTTTTCGAAAACCTTCAAGGGATTCTTGATCATTGCAATAGATGCAAAAAATATATTTGATAAAAACACCCATTCACATTAAAAATATTAGAAATTTGGGAATAGGAGATGACTTCCTTAATCTTATAACCTATATTATTAAACATGATACAAAAATCAATAATACATAATAATGAATGGTATAATTTGAAAAGTATTAACAACAAATTCAGGAATTAAGCAAAGGCACCCACCATCACTGCTTAAATTCAACATGAAACAGCAGATCCTGACCAATACAATAAGACATAAGAATAAAATAATAATTGAAAAAAACCTGGCCGGTTTTTTAATTGAACAAACCTAAGAATTCTACAAACTATTATAACTGATAAGAGACATTAGCAACACTTAAAAATTAATAATTTACATTTCCACCGGTAATTACCAATTAAAGATTATGATAGAAAAATACATTCAATCTACGATAGCAATGAAAACTATAATCTAAGTATAAATATAACAAAAATGTATAAGACAGTTATTAGAGAAATTGCAAAGCATTAATAAAGGACATAATAAAAACATTATTAAAGGAATAAGTGCCAAGTTCACAGATAAAAAGACTCAATATTATTAAGACACTAATTCTATGTATATAAAATCTATAAATTCCATACTATTCCAATCAAAATCCTAACACAACTTTTATGAACTTGATAAACAGATCTAAAATTCACATGGAAAGCAAAGAATCACAAGTAAATAAATATAAAACCATAGTAATTAAAATAGAGTAATTTTATCTTGGGAATTGCACACACAAACACACACACACACACACACACACACACACACACACACACACCCTGTTTAGCAAGTCCAAAAACAAACCTATACACACATGAACACTTGTTTTATGACAAGGCTGACATTATACGTGAGTTTAGCAAAGGCTAATCACTTAATAAAAAATAATATGCATTTAGAAAAGAAAAACCACTTTATTCCCCCTCCCACACACAAATCAATTACAAGTGAATTAAGACCTAAATGTGAAAAGAAAAACTTACAAACTTTTAGAAGGCAACACAGAAAATCACTATAATTTCATAGAAAACACAGACCATAAGGAAAAGACATTTGACCCCAATAAAAGTTAAAATTTAGTATCTTTGATGCATAAAACTAATAAAAGATTTAAATGAGCATTATAAAGGGCTTAAAAATCCATTTAGGGGGAGAAATGACAATTTAAAAAATGATTAAAAACAAATGAGCAGGCAATATAAAGAAGAGGAAAGATAAATGGTCAATAGACAGAAGAAAAATGCTCAGTCTCACTAGTAACCTGGGAACTCTAAACTACAATAGAGAGAAACGATTTCACATTCATCATATCGCAAAAGTTTGAAAACCAGTGTTAGCAAGAATGAGAGAGCACTGGGAACTCTTCATATACCACAAGAAAGCAGTTTGAAAATAGTAAGGTTAAAAAAGTAAGTCTTCAGTCAAAAATTTCCACTATTAGATACAGATTCTAAGAAAACTCACACACTGGTATTGTACACAGAGACATACAAAATATCAATTACAACAATGTCTATAGTAGCAAAAAATTTGGAAAAAAATAAATTTTCATCAAGCAAATAATGGAATAAATTGATTTATTTATTGAATTAATTCCTATTATACAGCCATTAAATTATCTGGAGCTACATATATCAACATTAGTAATTTTCAGAAACGTGCTAACCACCAATAAAGGAATTTGCAGAATTAAAACCATAAAATGATATATCCATTAAATTTGAGAACATACAAAACAGTACATTTTATTGGCATATTCATATGTTATGATAGAATCAGAAGATGTTTGAAAATTATAAACACAAAATTCAGGAGACTGTTTCTCTGGGGAGGGAGAAAATGAAATCAGGGAAGAGTACACAAGAGGCTTCAACTGTATCAGAAATGTGTTCATGCTTTTTTAAAACCTGAAGTAGAAACATAACACAAAGTGAAGATTTAATAAAGCTGGGTATCAGATAAATGGATGTTTGTATTATCTTCTCTTCAGCCTGGATATCATTAAACAGCTATCAAAGTGTGGTCAGGAAAGACAGAAAGATCTGCAAAGAATTCAGAGTGGAATCCGGCAGGAAATAGATTTAAACATGCTGTGAAGCAAACCAAGCAGGAGGCTGCAGACATCATATCAGACAATAGAGTCAAGTAAGGGTACATCTTAGACTCAGAAAAGATCAATCTCAACCTAAGCAAAACTGCAATTCCCTGTCTCTACAAAAATGAAAAAATTAGGCAGTGTGGTCATGCACGACTATAGTCCCAGCTACTGTACTTGGGTGGCTGAGGCTGGAGGATCAATTGAGTTCAGGAACTCAAGGCTGCAGTGAGTTGTGATCATGCCCTGTAATCCAATCTTGGTGACAGGATGAGACTGATGAAAGAAAAAGGAAGGAAGGAAGGAGGGAGGGAAGGAAGGAAGGAAGGAAGGAAGGA
>NW_007246067.1:267053-291200 GCF_000164805.1 Carlito syrichta
AGGAGGAAGAAAAAAGAAAGATCTCTTCCAAGGGATAAGGACTTGAAGTCCTTGTTTTTACTAACTACTGAAAACTCAGGCAAAGTTGTTGCTGTGCAGCTTCACGAGAATCAGATCTAGTGTCTGGCGAAAAATCTCTGACCCATAAGCAACTTTATTCTGCTGCAATCTTTCCCCCAATTTGATTGGGGTAATAACTCTTCTTAGCTTGGGGTAGCAAGATGATATCCTTCAAAGATGTCTTAAATCTAGGAGGTTTTTGAATCAAATATAGAGAGGAGGAAATACATTACATATTCTATTAATACCTTTGTGTTACATTTAGAAATCAGTTTTGACAGTCATTGTAATGATCTGTGTATATTTGACTTTTAAAATGACTAAAGTTTACAAATTGAGGGGATATGAGAGAATCAAAAATATTAAAGCTGTGATTCCATTTTATAGCAGGCAACCAAGTAATTGATTTTTTTTTTTTTTTTTGAGTTGGAGTCTCACTCTGTCGCCCAGACTGGAGTGCAGTGGCTGCTCCTGGCCACCGCAGCCTTGACCTGCTGGGCTCCAGCAATCCTTCTCCCTCAGCCTTCCAAGTAGCTGGAACTATAGGCGCACGCTACCACACCCGGCTAATTTTTTGACTTATTGTAGAGATGAGGTCTCACCAAGATGCCCAGGTGGGTCTCAAACCCTTGGGCTCAAGCAATTCACTCACCTCAGCCTCCCAAGGCGTAATTGATTTTTAGTTATAATTTGAAAGATATAAAACTTTAGCTAAGTTTTTAAACAGCACTAAAGTTTTTTTAAAGATTTGCCATATTTATCAGTTCATTCTACCAGGCCTAATAGAGTAGTTCAAGTATTCAGGAAGGCCATACTTATTGGAGGTATTTGAGGTGTTGAAAAGAAAAGCAATTACATTAAGCTTATAAATATAGTCTTAATGATTGAAGGAATTTAATTAACTGAATTAAAAATAGGACTGATTTTTTAAGGAAACATATTTTATTCACTTTGCATTAATTAAACTTTAATCAGCTAGGACTTCCTTCTAATCCCCCCTGGTGCAGTTAAGAGTAGACTTCAGCTACTTTCCACTGCACTTCCCCCCAAAGGTTCAAAACAGACAGAAAACTTGGGAAATCCCCAGAGCCCTGCTGTCAGGCTTAGGCTGGCTGGTCACTTCCTTGGAGCAGCACTAGCCAAGGAGAAATCTTAACCTACAATCATCATTCCTGCCAGCTTTCTCCCACAAGCACCACCTCCTGGCCAGAGATCAACAGTACAGTCAACCACATCAGATACAATACCTCAGCTTTGAGGAAGTCCTGATTCCAAATGCCAGTTAACCACACTGTCCAAGCCACTCTGGTCACTCAGGACACTGTGAGCCATTGCAGGTACATAACACAGGACTGCCACATCTGGCAACTGAGAAACTCATCACACCAAGGCTATATGTATAACCAGGGAACTCTACAGTACCTATGTCAGCCCCTAGCCAACCTCAAATAAGAAGAAATCGTCTACCCAAATGAGAAGGAACCAGAAAAATAATTCTGACAATATGAAAAAAAAAAACAACAGTTCTCCAACACTCCCAAAAGACCACACCAACTCTTCAGCAATGAATCCTAACTGAAATGAAATTTTTGGAATTCCATAGAATTCAAAAGGTTGATGATAAAATTGGTCAATGAACTTCAGGAAAAATTTGAAAACCAACATACAGAAATTAAAAAAAAAAAACTATTCAGGAAATGGATGAAAATTCTCCAAAGAGACAGACACCTTTAAAAAGTAACCTGAAATTCTGAAAATGAAAAAAGCATTTAGGGAAGTACAAAATGCAGTGGAAAGTTTTAACAGTAGACTAGAACAAGCAGAACAAAGGATCTCAGAACTTGAAGATAAAACTTTTGAATTAACCCAATCAGACAACAATAAAGAAAAAAGAATCAAGAGAATGGAACAAAGTCTCCAAGAAATGTGGGATTATATAAAATGCCCAAACCTAAGAATCACAGGAGTTCCTGAGGAAGAAGAGAAAGCAACAGGTTTGAAAAACCTATTTGAGGGAATAATGGAGGAAAACTTCCAGGCCTTGCCAGAGATTTAAACATCCAGATACAAGAAGCTCAAAGAACCCCCAGAAGATTCATTGCAAAAAGGTCATCCCC
This sequence comes from Carlito syrichta, assembly GCF_000164805.1. Lineage (NCBI taxonomy): Eukaryota > Metazoa > Chordata > Mammalia > Primates > Tarsiidae > Carlito > Carlito syrichta. Next base: position 269,231 of record NW_007246067.1, read on the forward strand.
AAGGCATGTCATCATCCAGAATTCTAATCCCTTTATAATTAATTCTATTAATTTAATCACAGAGCCTGGGAGTGCTAAGAGGCACTGTGTTCTTGGTTGAATTGTGTCCCTAAAATATGTCTACCCTTGGTCCCTGTGAATGTGACCTTGTTTGGAAATAGAGTCTTTGCAGATGTCATTAAGTTAAGATGGGGCACCAAGGTGGGCTCCAATCAAATGACGGCATTATTACAAGAAGAGGGAAATTTGGACACAAATGCACACAAAGGAGACACATGTGAAAACAGAGGGGGAAAGGCTATGTGGTTACAGAGGCAGAGAGTGGAGTGATGCTGCCACAAGCCAAGGAATTTCCTGGGCTGCCAGAAGCTGGGCAAGGCAAAGAAGGACCCTCCCCTGGAGGCTTTCAGAGAGAGCACCTTGATTTCAGACCTCTAGCCTCCAGAACTGTGAGAGAGTACATTTCTATTGTCTTAAGCCACTCATGTATGGTAATTTGTTAGGGTAGTTCTAGGAAACCAGTGCATACCCCAAGGGATCTCCTGCAGAAAATTCATTGTCATCTTTACTGTTTGTAATCTTTATTCCATTATAATCTTTCTTATGATCACTGTGTAATAATCATCTAGTTTCCCCCTGATCATCAGGATCAGTCACCCGGCCAGAACATCACCCCCTCCTTGGCCTGTTGGCTTACTGGCATGAGGAGATCATGTGGCTGGGTGGTTATATTAACTTGCATTTTTAGGTCTGGTGTGGTGGCTCATGTTTGTAATCCCCACTTTGGGAGGCCAAGGTGAGAGGATTGCCTGAGTCTAGGAGTTCAAGACCAGCCTAGGCAACTTGATAACACCTTGTCTCTACAGTAAAAATAAAAATTAGCCAGGTGTGGTAGCATACACCTGCAGTCCCAGCTGCTTGGGAGGCTAAGGTGGAAGGATCACCTGAGCCCACCAGACAGAGGCTGCAGTAGCTGTGATTCTGCTACTGCTCTCCACCCTGGATGGCAGAGTGAGACTCTGACGCAAAAAACAAACAAACAAAAAACTTGCATTTTCATGGAATCATCACTTTGTCCATTGGTGAAAGCATTCCACCTATGGGGATTAAAACTTCTAGACTCACAGGCCCCAAAGTTGCAGGGACAAAAATCAACAATTCCACTAGCTGGTTATTAGGGGGTAAAAGACAGGACCTGGTCTTATTCCCACTCCTTGGTCTCTGGGTCCGTGGCTTCTGATCTGGGAGAAACAGCATATCTGTGTAGACAATACCTTTCATTTTGGAGGACATTGCTAAAAGCCTAAAAGCAAATGCAACTAAAACAAAAATAAATTAGTGGAACTTAATTAAACTAGAAAGCTTTAGCATAGCAAAAGAAATAATCAACAGAGCAAGCAGACAACCTACAGAACTATGCATCTGACAAAGGACTTATAACCAGACTCTACAAAGAACTCAAATCAGCAAGAAAAAAGCTCATAACTTCATTAAAAAGTGGGCAAATGATATGAACAGACATCTCTCAAAAGAATATATACAAATGGCCATCAAACATATGAAAAAATGCTCAACATCACTTATAGGGAAATGCAAATTGAAACCACAATGAGATACCACCTTAAATCAGTAAGAATGGCCATTACTAAAAAATCAAAAAACAATAGATGCTGGCACAGATGCAGAGAAAAGGGATCACCTATACACTGCTGGTGGGAATGCAAATTAGTACAACTTCTATGGAAAGCAGCATGGAGATTACTCAATTAAAAATATTGATTCAGCAATTCCACTACTAGGTATCTATCTTGAGGAACAGAGGTTGTTATGCAACAAAGACACCTGCACTTGCATGTTCATTGCAGCACAATTCACAATAGCAAAGATGTTAAATCAATCTTAATGCCCATCAACCAACCAGTGGATAATGAAAATGTGGTATATATACACCATACTATGCAGCCATAAAAAAGAATGATATTATGTCCTTTGTAGCAACATGGATGGAGCTGGAAATCATCACCCTAAGTAAACTGACTCAGAAACAGAAAACCAGACACCACATGTTCTCACTTATCTGTGGAGGATAAATGGTCACAAGAATGGAAATAATAGACACTGGAGACACCAATAAGGGGGAAGTTAGGAAGGGGATTAGGGGCCAGAAATTACCTATGGGGCATAATGTTCACTATCTGGGAAATGGGCCACCTGATACCCAAGCCCCACCACTATACAATATGTCCATGTAATGAATACACGTGTACTCCCTGAATCTAAAATAAAAATAAATAAATAAACACAATAAATAAACTTTCATCAAAGGATAATTTAAAATTGTTGTTTGTAATTTTATGAGTAGGTTTATAACTTAAGTTTAAAAGATTAAGAAAAATATAGTTTTTAAATTTATAATTTTTTACTTAGATTATTAGAAAAATAATTTAGAATTTTAATAAATCAAATACTAATGTTAACATCCTGAAAATAATATTTTCCTATGCACAAATGCAGCCTTTACAAAAGGTTCAAAACTCAACTAATCCAAAACTCAATTAATATCCTATAAATGTGCTCATAATGAAAACAAAATTCCCTTTCAAGTTTTCTTTTAATAAAAAGAATGTTCAGGTTATCTGTGAATGAAACTACAAAATTTATTGAAAAGTTTTAAAAATCTTGTATAACAAGAGAAATACAGCATCCTAGATGAGAAATTCAGTATTAAAAATATGTCAGTTTTCCTAATATAATACATTTTTCATTTAAAAAACTAACAAGATTTTTTAATTAACAAAATTATTCAGCCGAGCTCGGTGGCTCAGCCTGTAATCCCGTGCCTTTGGGAGGCTGAAGTGAGTAGATTGCCTGAGCCCGCGGGTTCGAGACCCGCCTGGGCAACTTGGCGAGGCCTCATCTCTACAATAAATCAAAAAATTAGCCGGGCATGGTAGCGCGCGCCTGTAGTTCCAGCTACTCGGAAGGCTGAGGCAGAAGGATCGCCAGAGCCCAGCAGGCAAGGATGCGGTGGCTGGGAGCAGCCACTGCACTCCAGTCTGAGTGACAGAGTGAGACTCCAACTCAAAAAAAAAAAAAAATTATTCTAAGATATAGCTCAAAAAATAAAAAATCAGAATTACTAAAAATGTTTAGAAAAGAAAAACGAGTGACTTGCTCTGCCAAATATTAACAATTATCATAAAGCTCTAGTACTGTCAAAAGAGTAGTTCTGGCACAGCAATAGATAAGTAAACTTGCAGAACCTTGAGAAAGCTCAGACACAAATTTGTATGTATCTGTGTCTGAAAGCACAGATTTGTAAATGTAGAATAGAATAAAGGTGTAGGGGGCAATGCTTGCTCCCTACTCCTAGTGTTTCCTTCCAGGTGGAGGAAGCCACCCTTCAATCACCTCTCTACCACTTCCTTCCCTCACACCTCTCCGGGAAAGTTAAGTGACGTATGTACATGTAGGTACATTTAGGGAGTACAAGTAAGGGCATGCTCATACTAACTCTGTTCTCCTACCAGGGATGGAGTTCCGCACAGGAGTAGGCACTCTCCCCTACTTCAAGAGCAGGTTCCTCTTGCATACTGTGAAGGTTGTCCTGGTCTAGTCTTTTTCATTTATGGAATGGGTTTATCTGCTAAATGCAAGGATCCATGAGCAGAAGTCTTTGGTTCTCATACTAAGTTGCATTTTCCAATCTAACCTTTATTGGTAATTAAGATGGCCACCATCATCTCAATTTCTTCAGAACCCATGAAAAGAAGAGAAATGCATTTCAGAAACCCCCATGGAATGTGCATGGGCCAAAAACATTCAGAGAAGAACGATTGTTCCCTTCAGACAATGTTGTTTTTTAAAGCCTATAGCACCTGGTATTTCCTGGCAGTCTCCCATCCAAGTAGTCATCTGGTCTCACCTGGCTTAGCTTCTGCCCTTTAGACGCTTTTATTTCAACAGGGAACAACAGGGAAGACAACCATACCAAGTATGTTTCAATGTTTTCCCCCAAATCACTAAATAGGAAATTCACTCAGCCTCTTCAGGAATGGAGTGAGGAGTAAGGAAATGTGTATATAGAAATCAGAAGTACCACAACAATGGAGTTCCTTCACTAGGGAGAAAATATCTAAAATGGAGGAGAACAATTTCTCCAACATGCAATATTTCATCTTAATGAGAAGAGGACATGTTAATCAATAAAATAGTGCTGAGGAAACTGGTTAATTAGTTGATAAAACCAACAACAAAGATCGACTCCCATCTCACACCATACATTAAAGTAAATTACATATGGATCAAAGTGTAAAACGGGAGGGAATTGTACCACAAATTGATAGACATATAGGCAAACAAATATTTACCCAACCAGGGGTTAGAAAAGGAATTTCTAAGCATTAAGATAAAAAAGAGAAACGAAGAAAAAGATTAAGAATTACTGTAAATCTTCCTTATGCAAAGAAATAACATTTAGCAAATGAAAAATCAAGTTACTGGTTTCCATGAGTACCCAGCAGAGAATGAAGGAGAAAAAGAGGAGGAGATCAGGAGGAATGCTCAGGAAATAAGATGCAGGTTGCACTTTTATGCTACTTCTGAAGTCATGGAAAAGACAACAAAAGTATCACAAAGACTGTAGTACTACTGTTCAAATCTGCTTCCAGTAATGTTGGAGTAAAGTAGTTAGAGAATCTTTTCCTCATTGACAATGACAGAATGTCAACAAATTATTTTCTAATAATCAGTTATTTGAACAAAATGGTAGATAAAAGTAAAAGAAGAGCATACCCTTGAAAGATTGCAATTCCTTCAAATAAGAGTTGAAAGTTAAAAGACAAAAACAAACAAATAAAAATTGCAAGTTTGTGGTTATTGTTTCGTTGGGAGGAGTGTTTGTTTTGTACCTCAGAGCACTCCCAAACCTTCACAGCTATAGCAGAAAAAAATCAGTCTTACCAACTCAAGGTGGCAGAGGAAAGAGTTCAAGGGTAGTACAGCAGAGGAAATTTAGGGTTACAATCCTGGAAGTGAGAGAACTGAAAAAAGCGTCAGACCAAAATCAGAGTGCATACTATATCCCAAAGCCACGGGTAACCACAAAACTGTACATGTATGTGGAGGAAGGGCAGGGCATCTGGGAAAAAAGCTGATAGAAACCAGAGAAGCACCTGCCCTTGAAAGACAGAACTGTATTGAGTGAGTTTGGGAGTTTGCTCTTTTTGACAGTGTTCTCCCCAGTCAACAAGCTGGTAAGCAGCAAAGAGCTGAAGCTTCACTGGCTTGAGGTATCAGAGGACTGAGCTCAGGAATGACATAACAATCAGGGATTTAGGGGGAAACTCCAGAAGCAAAGAAGTTTCAGAGAACATATGTCCCAAAATCTGAATATAAACTCTACATAAATCCTTGGCTAACTCCCAAAGTATACAGATACCATGGAGCCACACACACATGCATGCACACAAACAGAAGCTAGAAACTGAAAGAAAGAGAAAATACATAAGATACTGCACACTGCAAAGGAAGCAGAGTTTGCAGTTTGAGTCAAGGCAATCAATTGTGTACCAGAACAAAAAAAATTCTCAGAAGTACATAATAGAATGTAGAATCACTACAACATTTATTCTATACTACTAAGTTTTTAACCAAAAATTACTACATATACAAAGACATAGGAAAGTAAGTCCATAGAAATTAACTCTGAATGTCCTGAGATGTTGGATTTGGCAAAGATTTCAAATCATTTTTATAAATATGTTTTAAGTATTAAATGAAAATAAGTACAAATAATTAAAGGAAAATAAATGTCACCTGAGAAATGGAAACTAGAGTTGAAACGTGTAATAACTAAAATTTACTAGATGAATTAAACAGTAGAATGAAGATGGAGGAAGAATTCGTAAACTTGCAGATAAATCTGCAGAAATTATCCAATTCAAATAAAAGAGATGTTAAAAGATTAAAGAAAAGAGCCTAAGAGATATGTGAGGAAAATGCTACTCAGTCCAACATATGTGTACTTGAAATCCCAGAAGAACATAAAAAAAGAAAATTGTGGCAAAATTTTTCAAATTGGAAGAAAAACATTAACTTACAAGATCAAGAATTTCAAAAACATAAGCAAAATAAATGTAAAGGAAATCATACCAAGGTGCATCATTATCAATTGCTGAAAACTAAAGAGAAAGAGAAATCTTGAAAAAGGTACAAATAATTTGGAAAACAGTTTGCTGGTTTCTTTAAAAAATAAACATACAAGCCTACATTTACCATATGACTCAGAAATTCTATTTCTAGGTATTTGCCCAAGAGAAATAAAGATTATACATCGATGGTCATAGCAGCTTTATTCATAATAACTCCAAACTGTAAACAATCTAAAGGCTCATCAATGGAGAAATGGACAAACAAATTATGCCATACCCATACAATGGAATATTACTCAGAAGTAAAAATGAACAAAGACTACTATATGCAATAACATGAATGAATCACAAAAAAAAGCACTATCTTATTTGAAATTCTGGAAAGGAAAAACAGAATATGTGAGGCAAAAATGGATAGAACCGCAAGAAAAAGTGACAAATCCTCTTATAGTTAAGGGCTTAAATATTTCTCTTTCAGTAAATGACAGATCAAACAGACAGAAAATTAGTAAGGATATGGCTAACCAAGAAGCACTGTCAATCAATTTAGTCTAATGGACATTTACAGAACGCTTCATTCAACAATAGCATATTATACATTCTTCTCAGGTTAACATAGAACATTCACCAAGGTAAGTCATATTCGAGATCACAAAACACAACTTAACCAATTTAAAAGAATAGAAATAATTCAAGGAAAGTTCTCAGACTATGATGGACTTAAACTAGAAATCACTAGCTACAAGATATCTGGAAAATTCTAAAATGGTTGGTAATTAAACAACACACTGCTAGATAATGAATAGGTCAAAGAAGAAGTCTCAAGAACTTAAACTAAATGAAAACGAAAAGGAAACACCAAAATTTGTGAAATGTGGCAAAAGCTGGGCTTAGAGGAATGTTTACAAAATTAAATGCATCTATTAGAAAAAGAAAGATCTAAATCAATCATCTAAACTTCCATCTTAAGATGCTAAAGAAAAAAAGAGCAATTTAAGCCTAAAATAAGCATTTTTAAAGACACAGTACAAATTAGAGAAGAAATCAATGAAATGACAATGAAGAACAACACAGAAAAAAAACCTTTAAAACTAGAAGTTGTTTTTTTTTTTAAGATTGACAAAATGTATTAAATTCTAGTAAGGCACAAATAGAAACCACAAAATATATTAACTTCTAGTCAGGCACAAATAGAAAAAGAAGACACAAATTACAAAATCAGAAATAAAAGTGAGATCATCATAGCCCATAGACGTTAAGAGAAAAATAAAGAAATACTCTTAATAGCTCTATACCTAGAAATTTGAAATGGACTGATTTCTTAGAAAGATATAAACTATCAAAATTCACCCTAAGAGAAATATATAATGTAAATAGGCTTATATCCATTAAAGGTATTGTGTTCATAATCTATCCAAAAAAAGCACCAGGCTCAGATGGCTTCACTGGTTAATTCTACAAAATATACAAGGAAGTAATGCTGCCCATCCTTTACAATCTCTTCCAGAAACTGAAGGACAGTAAACTGTTTCTGAGTCATTCTTTGAGGTCAGAATTACTCTAATACTAAAAGCAGATAGACACATTAGATAAATTATAAGGACATAAAACTAAAGATGAAGTTCTATCATGAAAAGAGATGGAAAAATCAACAATGACAAAATCAAACACCCAATGATGATTTTTTTAAAAAAACTATCAGCAAACTAGGAATAGAGGAAAACTTCCTCAACTTGATGAAGAGCATCAACAGGAACAACAACAACAACAGAACTACAACTATCATACTTAATGGTAAGAAACTAGATCCTTTCCCTCCTAATATCAGGAACAGGGCAAAGATATCATTTCTAACCACTGCTATTCAACATTGTACTGGAAGTGCTAGCTAATGCAGTAAAACAAGAAAAATAAATAAAAAGTATATTGACTGGGAAGGAGAAAATTAAGCTGTATTTGTTCACTGATGACCCTACTATTTTATATGTAGAAAATTTATTTAAAATACAGTTTTAAAATTCTGGACTAATAACAATTATAAAAATGTCTCAAGATACAAGGTCTTGAGCTATGAGTGTCTATTGCTTTTTTATATACAAGCAATAAACAATTGGAATTTGCAATTAAAAACACAATACCATTTACGATAGCAATAAAAGTTAAAGGTTTATATTTAGACCTTATTATATATATATGATATCCATGTAGAACTACAAAGCTGTGATGAACAAAATCAAAGAAGATCTCAATTAATTTCACATTCATGGATTGGAAGAATCAGTACTATTAAGATATCAATTCTTTACAACTTTATCAATAGACTCAGTGCAATCCTAATCAAAACCCCAGCCATCTATTTTGTGGATAATGACAAACATTCCAAAATTTATATGAAAAGGCAAAATACCCAGAATAGCCAACACAATACCAAAGAAAAAGAACATAGTTGGAAGACTGATACTATCTAATTTCAAGACTTACTATAAGGTGACAGTAATCAAGACAGTGTGGTATTGGTGAACAAATAGACACGTAAATCAGTGGAACAGAATTGATTACCAGAGATAACCTCAAATAGACAATTTTTAACAAAATGCAAAGGCAATGGTGTGGACAAAGGATAATTTTTCCAACAAATGTCCTTGAACAATTGTGCTTCCCTATGTGAAAAAAAAAAATGAATCTAGACATAAAACTTATACCCTTCACAAAAACTAACTCAAATGAATTATAAACTTCGAGTATAAAACTTTACAACTTCTAGAATAAAACATGGAGAAACCTAGATGACCATGAGTTTGGTGATGAGTTTTTGAGATCAACATTTAAGGCATGATCTAAGAAAGAAAAGTTGATAAGTTTTACTTTATTAAAATTAATAACCTCAGCCAGACTCGGTGGCTCAGCCTGAAATCCCGCGCCTTTGGAAAGCTGAGGCGAGTGGATTGCCTGAGCCCACGGGTTCGAGATCCACCTGGGCAGCGAGACCTCATCTCTACAATAAATAAATAAAAAATCAGCTGGGCGTGGTAGCAGATGCCTGTAATTCCGGCTACTCGGAAGGCTGAGGCAGAGGGATCGCCGGAGCCCAGCAGGTCAAGGCTGTGGTGGCCGGGAGTGGTCACTGCACTCCAGTCCAGGCGACAGAGTGAGACTCCAACTCAAAAAAAAAAAAAAAAAGATATACTATTAAGAGAATGAAAAGAAAATTCATATATTGAAAGAAAATATTTACAAAATATGTCTGATAAGGGACTTGTATCCAAAATATATGAAGAACTTTTAAAATTCAACAATAATAACAACTCAGTTAAATGTGGCTACAATATCTGAATAAAAACCTCACCAACTATAAGCATATGGAAAGATTTTCAACATTATTTGTCATTGGGAATTGTCAATTAAAGCAATAAGATACCGCTACACATCTTATTAAAATGGTTAAAATCCCAAATGCAAAGCAGGGAAACATTCATTTATTGTTGGTGAGAATGAAAAATTGTACAGCCACTTTGGAAGAAATTTTGGCTATTTCTTACAAAGATAAACTTAGTCTTATCATACAATCTAACAGTCACACTCCTAGGTATTTACTCAACTAATTTGAAAATTTATGAGCAGGGAAGGTCAATGTGGCTGACTGAAGATATCCCACAATTGCATCTCTCGGAGAAAAAATATATATATGGAGGAGCAGACATAGGACATTGAAGGTCTGCCTGAAAACCCAAGATGAGATCTATTAGACAGTCACCTGGAGAAGTAGAGGACAGTTTCAAGCCCCAGTCACCCCTAGAAGTGGCCCCAACACAAGATTGGGAGACTGCCTTTGAGAAGGAAGGGGTGAGTAAAAACAACGTCTCTTCTTTACATACTTCACATAAGCCTCAGTGGTTCCATTCAAAGACAGACAGCCCAAGCTTTCCCCATACACTCCTCCAACCCTGGACAAGAGGAGAGGGCTGCCCTAAACTAAGACAGAGGCACTGGAAAGATTCACATGTAGCCTGGGGAACCCCGGGTCCCAGGAGCCTGGGCTCTGTGGTGGCCAATCTTCCACTGTGGAGAGGCTTTGCAGGAAACACTACATGGGGATGGTTTGTGTCGCATGGATATTCCCCTTATTCTCTCTCTGCAGCACCTAATAGGGATGATGCACCCGCTTCAGGAATGTTTCTCCAGCACCAGCATCTATTGCAGCTCCAAGTCAGGGTTGCAGATGTGACTTGGCCTCAGGGGGCTGCCATCATTACAACAGTCCCTCCCAAAGAGCAGGGCAGGAACTAGAAGGCAGAAGTCCTTTGTGCAGGCAGTGTGATGGCGTGCCTTGCCCACTCATAGACTGAATGGGAAAGAGCATACCACAAACAAAACAGCTGCTTCACTTCTCCCCATGGACAAAAGGGACAGGCCTACCCAGATAGGAGGCAACTCCATGATCCCAAGAGCACTTGAGCCAGAGTACAACTATAGGGTTCGTCCTGGCTGCCCACCAATCCTGCTGATGAGATGTGTTGACTGAGGAATGGGACACTGGAGCTCCCAGACAGCCAGGACCCTGGGCACCTTTTGAGCTAGACAAAAGGATTTGCCCCATCCCTGCTGGACTGTTCTGGTGAAGCAGTGTCAGGCAATTTTTCCCCAGTTCACCTCCTGTTTTGCTACTGCAACTCAGCCCACAGGAAGGCCAGAGGAATGAGATCAAGTTATTAAAAAAAAAACTGCCACCCTAGCAGTAGCAACCTCAGCTAATAAAAAAATAAAAACAAAACAAAAAATAAGAAGAGAAAACTCTATTCTCACAGATAAGGAAGAACCAGCAAAAAACACCAACAATCCCCAAAGCCTTAAGAAGTCAACACCTACTAAAGGACTTCCCAGATCCCAAGGAATGGAACCCATCCAGAAAAACCTGTTCCTGATGACTGACATAGGACTTAGAATATAGATGGCAAAGACATTCAATGATGTCCACAAGAAAATGGGCGCACAAATCATCCAGACCACGAAAACAGTGCAAGAAGTGAAAGCTGACCTGGTCATTCTAAGAAAGAACCAAACAGAAGTTATGATATGAAGAATTCTCTTCTGGAATTTCAAAACACAATAGCAAGCCTTAACAGCAGAATTGAAAATAAGCAGAGAAAAGAATCTCAGAGCTTGAGATTATTGAACTAGCCCACTTCTAAAAAAAAAAAAAAAGAGGAGGAAAGATTTAGAAAAAATGAAGAAAGCCTATGAGAGGTTTGGGATTATGTACAAAAACAAAATCTATGGTTAAGTGGCATCCCTGAGAGAGAAGGGAAAATTGAGATCGCCCTGTAACAAACCTTCCAAGATGTCATCCAAGAAAACTTTCCATATCTTGCTAGAGAGGTGGTCATGCAGATGCAAGAGACACAGAATTCTTGTGAAGTATTACATATGAAGACCATTTCCAAAGCACATAATAACCCATTTTGCCAAGGTAAGCATGAAAGAACAAACCCTAAAGGCAGCTAGAGAGAAACACTACATGGGGGTGGTTTGTGCCGCATGGGTGTTCCCCTTATTCTCTCTCTACAGCACCTAATAGGGATGACACACCTACCTCAGGAATGTTTCTCCAGCACCAGCATCTATTGCAGCCCCAAGTCAGGGTTGCAGATGTGACTTGGCCTCAGTCAAGGTAGACTTATCAGAATTGCAGCAGACCTCCCAGCAGAAATCCTACAAGTCAGAAGGGACCCATGTCTCATCTTTAACATTCTAAAAGAAAAGCAATTCCAGTTAAGAATGTCTTACCCTTCCAAGCTAAACTTTATTATTGACAGATAATTAAAATCTTTCCCAGACATCTAATCCCTAAGAGAATATGTCACCTTCAGCCCAGACCAGTCTTCAAGAGTTGCTTAAGAAAACCCTAAGCACAGAAACAAAAGAATGGCTCCACCCATCACAAAAGCATAAATGAGCACAGAGTTTACAGACCACACAGATCAACTACAAAGTCTAAAACTCAAAGCAGCCTCTTAATAGCAACATGACAGGAACAAACTCCCACAAATCAATAATTAACTTAAATGTGAATGGTCTGTACATGCCACTTAGAAAGCACAGAGTGGCAAATTGGATAAAGAAGCATGATCCATCCTTCTGCTGCCTTTAGGAAATCCATCTCCTGCAAAGGACATGCACAGGCTCAAGATAAAGGGTTGGACAAAGATCTTCCATGCAAATGCAAATGGAAAACAAAACAGACTAGGAGTAGCTATTCTTGTATCAGACTAAACAGACTTTAAACCAACAACAGTTTAAGAGGACAGTAAAAGGCACTACATAATGATAAAAAGCTCAACCCACCAGCAAGATATATCCATCTTGATTATACGAGGGAGAACCCTCCCAAAATTCTGAATTTATTTATTAAAAATTGTGTATTTATTGTTACATGTTTAAACTTCAGTCACCTTCAAAGTACTCTCTGTTTAATGCAACACACCTATTGAGATGCTTTTTCCATGGCTTGAAACAGTTTTGGAACTTGTAAATTTTGATGCCATTTAGTGCTTCTACTGTCTTTGTTTTACCTCTTCCACATCAGCAAAATGTTTCCCTTTGAGGACTATTTTCATACAGAGAAACAAAAAAAAGTCACTCGGGGTGAAATTGGGTGAATTGGGAGGATGGGGCATGGGAGTCATGCCATTTTTGGTCAAAAACTGCTGAATCCTCAGCGTGGTGTGGGCAGGTGTATTATCATGGTAGAAGAACAAGTCACCTGTTTGCCACAACTCAGGACATTTTTTCTACAACTTGTGATGTAACCTTCTCAAAACTTCCAGATAAAAATTTTGGTTGACTGTTGGATCCAGGAGAACAAATTCTGAGTGTACTATAGGGGGCCCAACCTCTAAACCCTTCCAGGGTTTTGGAGTCCCCTCTCCTATATACACCCAACATAGGCGATTTATAAAACTAGGAGGGGAGGGGACATAGACAGCCATAGAATTATCAATGGAGATTGTAATACCCTGCTACCATCTTAGATAGATCATCGACGCAAACAACTAACAAGGAAATCCAGAACCTTAACTCAACATTTGATCAATTGGATCTAATAAACACCTATAGAACACTTAACAGTCACAGAGTATTCATTCTTCTAATCAGCACATGGAACATATTCCAGGACAGACCATATACTTGGACATAAACCAAGCATAAACAAATTCCAAAAGGTCAAAATTATACCAAGCATCTTCTCAGATCCAGCAGAATAAAAGCAAATATCACCAATAGGAATGCACAATTACATGGACATTAAACAACATGCTTCTCAATGACTTTTGGGTTAACCCAGAAATTAAGATAGAAATAAAAAGATTCCCAGAAACAAATGAAAACAAAGACATAGCACACCAAAAATCTCTGGAATACCATGAAAGTGACACTGAGAGGGAAGTTTATAAATTGTAAGTACATATCAAGAAAATTGAGGGATCTCAAGTAAACAGTTTAATGTCATACTTAAAGGAGCTGAAAGACAAGAGAAATCAATTCCCAGAATTAGTAGAAAAATGGAAATTATCAAAATAAAGTCACAGCTAAATGAAATAGAGACCAATGAGGTGAAAAGCTGGTTCACTGAAAGGATAAATAAGATTACAGATCCCTGAACAGATTAACAACAACAAAAAAAAAGACAAGAGAAACTTCAAATAAACATAGTTAGAAATGAAAAAGACAATGTCACAATCTGACCCTGAAGAAATACAAAAGATTATCAGAGATTACTATATGCATGCAAGTGAGCAAGACAATCTAGAGGAAATGGAGGAATTCCTAGAATCACATAACCTCCCAAGATTGAAACAAAAAGAAATTTAAACCCTAGACAGATAAATAACAATCCAAGAAATTAACTTAATAATAAGAAAACTCTCTGCCCAAAAAAAGGTCTGGATCAGATGGTTTCTAAGCTGAATTCTACAAGATGTACAAGGAAGAGGTGATACCAATCCTACTGAAAGTAATCTAGGCAATTGAGAAGGAAGGATTTCTTCCTAGTTCATTTTATGAAGCCAATATCATCCTGATACCCCAAAATGGCAAAGACCCAACAAGGAAAGAAAACTTCAGGCCAATTTCCCTGATGAACTTAGATGCAAAAATTCTCAACAATATTCTAGAAAATTGCATCCAACAGCACATTACAGGGATCATTCATTCTGACCAGGCGGGCTTCATTTCTGGGATGCAAGACTGGTTCAACATGCACAAATCAATAAATGTAATTCTCCATGTAAACAGGTATAAGACCAGAACCATATGATTATCTCAATAGATTCCAAAAAGGAATTCAGTAAAATCTAACATTCCTTCTTAAAAAAAAAAACAACTCACAAACACCTAGGCATCAAAGGAATATTCATCAAAATAATAAGAGCCATCTAAGACAAACCTGCAGCTAACATCATATTTACTGGGCAGAAGCTGGAAGCATTCTTCCTAAGAACTGGAATGAGACAAGGATGCCCACTCTCACTTTTCTCCTATTTATCATAGTACTAGAAGTCCTCACCAGAGCAATCAGGCAGGAGAAATAAATTAGGGATATCCAAATGGGAAAAAATGGAAGTTAAATTATCTCTCTTTGCAGATTATATGATTTGGTACCTAGAAAGTCTAGACAGTCTGCTAATAAAAGCCTCCTCACACTGATAAACAACTTCAGTAAATTCTTCGGATACAAAATCAGCATACAAAAATCAGCTGCATTTCTATACACCGACAACAAGCAGGCTGAGAACCAAAAAGAAAACAGAATCCCATTCACAATAGCCACACACACAAAAATACCTTGACATTCATTTATCTAACCCAAAAAGTGAATGATCTTTACAATGAGAACTACAAAACACTGCTCAAAGAAATCAAAGATGACACAAAGAAATGGAAGAACATTCCATGCTCATGGATTGGAAGAGTCAAAATCATCAAGATGTCCAATTTACTCAAGGCAATCTAAAGACTCAATGCAATTCCTATCAAACTACCAACATTATTCTTCACAGACGTACAAAAGACAAAACAGAAATTCACATGGAATCCCGAATAGCTAAAGCAATCCTCAGCAAAATAAACAAAGGTGGAGGTATCACACTCTCAGATTTCAAACTTTACTCCAAAGCTGCAGTAACCAAGACAGCATGGTACTGGTACAAAAATAGACACAAGGATCAGTGGAACAGGACAGAAAATCTGGAAGTAAAACCATGTACCTTCAACCAACTCATCTTTGACAAAGTTAACAAAACAAACATAATGAAAATTTGTCATATTTAGCAAATGGTGCTGGGAAAATTGGCTAACCGTATGTAGAAGAATGAAACTGGACCCCTACCTATCATCATATATAAAAATTAACTCAAAATGAATCAAGGACTCAAATGTGAAACCTCAAACTATAAGAACCTTAGAAGAAAACTTACGGCACACCCTTCTGGAGATCAGCCTAGGCAATGATGTCATGGCCAAGTCCTCACAAGCAAATTTAGCAAAATTTAAAATTGACAGGTGGGACCTTATCAAGCTAAAAAGTTTCTGCATAGTAAAAGAAACCATCAAGAGAGTAAAGAGTCCACCCACAGAATGGGAGAAAATATTCCTAAGCTATGCATCTAACAAAGGCCTAACATTCAGAATCTATAAGGAACTCAAACAATTTGACAGGGAAAATAATTATAACCCCATTAAAAAGTGGGCAAAAGACATGAACATATACTTCTCAAAGGAAGACATCCAAGCAGCCAACAAATATATGAAAAAATGCTCAGTTTCACTACCATCAAAGAAATGCAAATCAAAGCCATAATGAAATATCACCTCACACCAACCAGAATGACTATCATTAAAAATTCAAAAAACAACAAGTGTTAGTGAGAATGCAGAGAAAAAGGAACACTTCTACACTGTTGGTGAGAATGTAAGCTGGTTCAACCTTTGTGGAAAGTAATGTGGCAATTTCTAAAAGAACTAAAAGTTGAGCTACCATTTGACCCAGCAATACCACTCCTGGGAATATATCCAGAAGAACACAAATTACTCTGTCAAAAAAAATACCTGCACATGTATGTTCATTGCAGCACTATTCAAATAGCAAAAACCTGAAACCAGCCCGGATTCCCATTGAAAATAGACTAGATAAAGAAAATGTGGTACATTACATGATGGAATACTATGAAGCCATAAAGAAGAACAAAATCATGTCCTTTGCATCAATGTGGATACAGCTGGAGACCATCATTCTATGCGAACTATTACAGAAACAAAAGTGGGCACTAAACATTGGGCATGTGGGCACAAAGTTGGGAACAACAGACTCTGAGCACTGCTAAAGGAGGAAAGGAGGAGGGAGTTGGCGTCACACAACCACCCATGTTCACTACTAGAGGGAGAGAAGGCTTGCTAGAAACCCAAACCTTGCCTTCCCACAATCTATTTATGTGGCAAATCCTCACATGTACTCCACAACTCTAAAATTTTTTTTTTTTTTCTAGGTGGAGTCTCACTCTGTCGCCCAGACTGGAGTGCAGTGACCGCTCCCGGCCACCGCAGCCTCGACCTGCTGGGCTCTGGTGATCTTTCCGCCTCAGCCTTCCGAGTAGCCAGAATTACAGGCGCGCGCTACCATGCCCGGCTAATTTTTTGATTTTATTGTAGAGATGTGGTCTTGCCTGCCCAGGCGGGTCTTGAACCCACGGGCTCAGGTAATCCATTCACCTCAGCCTCCCAAAGGTGTGGGATTACAGGCTAAGCCACCGAGCCCGGCTTAAAATATTTTTTTAAAAAAAGAAAATTTAGATCCACACAAAAACCTGCACATAAATGTTGTGGTAGTTTTACTCATCATTGCCAAAAAGTAGTAGCAAGCAAGACGTTCTTTAGTAGGTGAGTGAATGAACTGTGGTACATCCATATAAGGCAATATTAGTCATTGACTTAAAAACTGAGCAATTAAACCACAAAAGATAGTTGCACCCTAAATGCATATAACTAAGTGAAAGAAGGCAGTCTGAAAAGGCTGCATACTACACAAGTCAATTATAAGTCCTTCTGTAAAAAGCAAAACTATGGAGGCAGTGAAATGACAAGTAGCTCAGGGGGATGGGGATCATTAAACAGGTGAACATGGGGTTTGAAGGGCAATAAGAATGTTCTGTATGATGCTGCCATGGTAGATACATGACACTATGCACTTGTGGGAGTCCATAGAATTTTACTGCACAAAAAGTGAACGTTAATGCATGCAAATTTTTAAAAAATAAAATCATTTAGGGGGTCTGGGGATCCCAGAAAGGAATGTAGACTGTCAAAGAAAAACTCTAACTTTATTATAGACATACGAAATAATTTCACTAAGCGGGGGATGGGGTGTTGCTGATCTAACTAACTCTGGAAGTGATTGGAGTCTACAAATCTAAAGGCAAAGGGAATTGCACATGAACACTAGAGGATAAAGTTGTCTTTAACATTTCTATGGATTAGCAATTCTGATGCTGCCATATGCATACTCAGGAATTGAAAATTAAGTAACTATACAGTGCGTGGTGAGAGCCAAGTTGCTCATTGTTGTAGTAGAAATTTACAGATAATAAGGGAAGGAAGCTAGAATGATCCATGTGGTCATGGATTAGTGTTGGAGATGTCAGTATGAACTCTTGCTTAGCTGAATGTAAACCATATGGTTACATATAGAAATATTTATAAATACATGTATATAAAAGGGTTAGTATACACACATTATTTCCTTGCTCTGTCAGCTAAGAAGGCCTAGAAGCAACAATATCACAGAAACAATGCAACTGCCCAGCACTCAGATATTGGTTTCTAATGTAATTCTCAATAAGAGGAAACAGGGCTCCATGGGAAAATGTCTGACTCTAGGACTGGGGCAGGAAATACGAGGACTGACAATTAAGTTCGCAAATTCATCCTAGAAAGTGCTATATACCTCACTGCTGAATACCACTATAGTCAACTTTGAAGTACTTCCCTTGGGAAGCTATGCACCGACACCAGCACATTTTCCACCCATCAAAGCAACTTTGAAACTCTTTTTCTGGAATAGCCATCAGGGCTGTTATCATATTACCCTTAATGTCCTGAATGTCATCAAAATGTCTTCCTTTCAATATTTCCTTTATCTTCAAGTAAAGAAAAAAGTCATTGGGGGCCAGATCAGTTGAGTAGGAAAGGTGTTCCCATATAGTTATTTGTTTACTGGCTAAAAACTTCCTTACAGACAGTGCTGTGAGAGCTGGTTGGTGCATTGTCATGATGCAAGAGCTCCTTTGGGACCATTTTGCACACACCTTTCTTACACCAAAATTTTCGGTTAAGATTTTCCTGTGTCTCTGTTGATGTTTATTTGGTCTGCTATGCTTCTCACAGTCAGCCAGTGATTCTGACGCACAACTTGATGAATTTTTTGCAATGTTGTAATCAGTTCTGCTTGTTACTGGTCATCCTGACCTCTCTTCATCAGTGATGCTTTCTCTTCCCTCGGAAAAATATTTAATCCTTTTGTACACTGCCATTTTCTTCATGGCATTATCCCCATAAACTTGGACTAACATGTCCCTGATTATACTTCCACACTTGCCAAGTATGACAAGAAATTTAATGTTTGTTAATTCAAGCTCCGACATTCTCATGATGGCACACAAAAACATGCAACAACAATGACGAATGCCACTCAGCAAGACACCACCAAATGCTGACATGAACACAACTGTGAGACTCTGATATATCAAGGTTATGAAACCTTACTGAGTTGTTTGTACAGAGTTGCCAGCATAAGCTCATGGTGGCTAGTTCATGAACTTCATTGTCATACCTTGAATACAGCCTGGAACATCTTTTAGTGCCAGAAAGTAAAGAAGCTCTCAAGAAAACACACACACACACACACACACACACACACAACACACACACAAAATTAATGGGACAAATATATGACTCTAGGACTGGGGCAAAAAATATACAAGACAAGTGTGGTGCATCTTATAGTGCTAAAAAGTAAAGAACTTCTCAGGAAAATGTACACATGCACACACACACAATTAATGGGAGTGTGACACAGAGTCATGGAAGTCAAATGCAAGAGTTCTCAATGACAAAGGTAGAACAATCAGAGCAGTATAATAAATAGAGCAGTATTGGATTATAAGAAAGTGTAAGATATTCATGAGCCCATACTGATATAAATAAATACTTGAATAAATTAATTAATGGGGGAAACAAAATAAATCCATCATACACAAAATTTTAAATAATTAATATAAATATTCCACATTCTAGGAGGGGGATATAAATCCCCACTCCTTAAGTGTGAGCTGCAAATAGTGACTTCTTTCCAAAGAGTACAATGTGGAAATGGAGAAAAAGCATTCACTCTATAATTGAGAAATATAATTTACACTGCCTCAAGCAGCATGGTCAAGGTCAACATCAACGGAAATAAATCACTTGATAGTATGTATGTACCCTTGATGAGATGTGAGGAAAATGGCACTCTACCTCTGTGGTCTTTCTCCCCCCACACCATAACCCCAGTCTAATCTCAAGAAAAACATCAGACAAATTCCAATAGAAAGGCAACCTACGTTTCTGACCTGTGCTCTAGAAAACAATTAAAAACAAGGCAAACCTGAGAAACTCTCACGGCTTAAAGGTATCTGAGGAAATATGACAACTAAATACAATGCGGTATACTAAAAGAGATAATGGAACAGAAAAAAGATATAAGACAAAAACTAAGAAATTCTGAATAAAGCATAGACTTCAGTTAATGATTATGTATCAATATTGGTTCAACAACTGTAACAAACACAACACACTAATGTAAGATGCTACTAACAGGACAACTGGGTACGAGGTATATGGGAACTGTCTGTACTATCTTTGCAATTTTTTTAATAATCTACAACTGTTCTAAACTTAGAAATATACATACATGCCTGTAATCCCAGCACTTTGGGAGGCTGAGGTGGGAGGATTGCTTGAGCTCAGGAGTTTGAGACCGGCCTGGGCAACATTAAAAAAAAAAAATTAGCCGGGCTCGGTGGCTCAGCCTGTAATCCCGCGCCTTTGGGAGACTGAGGTGAGTGGATTGCCTGAGCCCGCGGGTTCGAGACCCACCTGGGCAGCAAGACCTCATCTCTACAATAAATAAAAAAATTAGTCGGGCATGATGGCATGTGTCTGTACTCCTAGCTATTTGGGAAGCTAAGGCAGGAGGATCACCTGAGTCCAGAAGGTCGAGGCTGCAGTGAGCTGTGATTGTGCCACCACACTCAGCCTGGGTGACAGAGTGAGATTTTGACTCCAAAAAAGTTTGTCGAAATATATATACATGTATGCAACCACTTTAATACACTAAATTTCACGTAACACAGTGCTTGTGGGCAGAGCCAATCTGAAACTCTACAGAATTATGAGAAACAGAATTATGAGAAACAAAGATTCAGCAGAGCTAAGTTTACATGGTACAAAGCCACCACAGGTATCTCATTGTTGCATGCATATTTGTGTTTTATCTTACAAGTAGACTGTTTAGCTATTTAAAGACTGAAGATTTGTCCTAGGCTTCCAGGTCATATCAGTCATTCATTATACTACTTGCATCATGAAAAAGGCAATGGAAGTGTAAGTAAGGCATCAGGCTCGGGTGGAGTCTCCTCTGCTCAAGCAAGACCTCTTAACATCACTGGGGGGCTGGTGATGATTCCAGCCCAGATCAACATGCTCGGGAGTGATACAAACCAGACAATACACAAATACCTTTCACTACCTAACACTCTTCCACTTGCCGCAGGGAAAGAAACAGGCACTCAACAGCATGAATGAGAAGACTTACACAACTACCAATGAGAGGTCAATAAGGAAGAGTCTAAGTCAGTAAGTCACGTCTGAAACCAAAAGGCCAAAAATGCATCACTAACATTATTTTCCCAAAGTCCATTTATAAATTGGAGCTAGGAGTATGTTTACCATGCATTAAGTTCTACAATATTAGTTTAATAAGCAAATATTTATTGACTGCAACTCTGTGCAAATCACTCTGTGCAAATGTATTGACTTAACTACGTCACGGTGCCTGAATACTTGGTCAAACATTATTCTGCGTGTTTCTGTATTGTAAAATGAAACAATGAATTTGGGGAGAGAATAAGAGAGAAATCAAAGCTGTCTACTGGGTCTTTTGCTTTGTCAATCACAACCACATAGAGAGTTGGGAAAGACAAAGGGAAAATGTGAGATGGGAAGGGGGTCAGAAATCAATAATTTCATTTTATCCAAGCTATCTTTGAGATTTTTGTCAAACATTCTAATGAAGTAATGAAGCAAGAAGTAGACTATACACCTGATGCTTTAAAAAGTCACCAGGAGCCGGGCTCGGTGGCTCAGCCTATAATCCCACGCCTTTGGGAGGCTGAGGTGAGTGGATTGCCTGAGCTTGTGGGTTCGAGACCCATCTACTACTGGGAATATACCCTGAAGAACACAAATCACTCTATAAAAAAGATACCTGCACACGTATGTTTATTGCAGCGTTGTTCACAATAGCAAGAACCTGGAAACAACCATGCTGCCCATCAAAAGAGGACTGGATTAAAAAATGTGGTACATATACATGATGGAATATTACGCAGCCATAAAAAAGAACAAAATCATGAATTTCGCAGCAACCTGGATGGAACTAGAGTCTATAATACTGAGTGACCTCTCACAAAAACAAAGATCTGAATATCACATGTTCTCACTCATATAAG
>NW_007246067.1:291220-347638 GCF_000164805.1 Carlito syrichta
TAACAGTAGCAAATATCTGTCTGGGGATGAGAAAACACCTCTTATCAACAGGGTGCCTGAATGAAACGTAATTGTACACCTAACCCTTAACTGTACCACACAAAACCATAATAAAAAATATTGATTAATAAAAAAAAAAATCAGCCAGGCATGGTAGCGCATGCCTGTAATTCCGGCTACTCGGAAGGCTGAGGCGGAAGGATTGCCGGAGCCCAGCAGGCGAGGCTGCGTTGGCCAGGAGCGGCCACTGCACTCCAGTCCCGCGACAGACTGAGACTCCAACTCAAAAAAAAAAAAAGTCACCAGGGATATAAGTTCATTAGCATCAGCTAGGTCATAATTAAAGTTATGGAACTGGCTAAGTTCACCCAGGAGAAAACACCCATAGAGAAAGAAGGAAATGCGCTCCAGATCGGAGTCTTGTTACCTTCTAAGATATAGAGGCCAAGGCAAAGAAGAGAGTCCAACAAAGAAGATATAAAAAGTGTATTAATGCTGGATAGAAAACCATGAGAATGCAATGCCATGAAAGCCAAAAGGAAGGGAAGACCATGTTGAATAGTGACAGGAGCACATACAGGAGAAGATTAGAGAAGTGTCCGTAGAGCTTGCCTGTGGGGAGGGTGCTGGTAACTTTGAGAGCAATAGTTTCAGTGGAATAGTGGAGATGGAAACTACATATGCATTAACTATTTACATTCTTATTTTTGAAAAATCACAAGAGTTTTCACTGATGGATGAGAATCCATTTATTTATTCATTCATCTATCTACCCTTTGCCAAGTACTGGGGTCACAGCTAGGGACTCACAGATGAAAAAGGCTTCTTTCTCTTGGGTACTCCTGGTCTAACAGGGGTGATCACAGAGACACACATCCTAGCAACAAGATGTAGTGGCAGCTCCAAGGAGGGACTAAGCATTGTAGCTTGGGCCATTAGAACAGATACAGAGACTTGAATCTGATGTACTTTGGAGACCTCCAGAGGAGATCCCAAGTAGGTATTTGGATTTGTAGATATGAAGCTCCAAGAGATGGCTAAGTTGAATGTATTAATCAGTCTCAGATAACATTTGCATGGAGGAGATTGTCTAGTGAAAAACTTACATCAAGAAGAGGAGCAAGCCTAAAGAAAAAGCTTTGAGAACATTTAAGAACAATGAGGAGAGATGTGAGCCTGCAAAGAGAATAATATTAATTCTGATTGATGTTAAGAAGTTGAGTCAGCCAGGTTCGGTGGCTCAGCCTGTAATCCTGTGCTTTGGGAGGGCGAGGTGAGTGAATTGCCTGAGCCCGAGGGTTGAGACCCGCCTGGGCAACTTGGGGAGATCTCATCTCTACAATAAATAAATTTTAAAAATTAGCCAGGCGTGGTAGCACGTGCCTGTAGTTCCAGCTACTTGGAAGGTTGAGGCGGAAGGATCACCGGAGCCCAGCAGGTCGAGGCTGCGGTGACCAGGAGCGTGCCACTGCACTCCAGTCTGGGCAAGAGTGAGACTCCAACTCAAAAAAAAAAAAAAAAAAAGAAGTTCAGTCAAATGAATACTTGAAAATGACTGGATTTGGCAAATGGACATCATTATGAAAGTTAAAGCCATTCTTTACCTTCTCACACTGGGTCTTCCAAGGTCCCTTCAACTTCCCTCATCATCTTGTGGTATTCCTCTTTTATAGTTGAGAATGACATTTTGAGCCCTCACTGAAATAAAAAATTATAGGACTTCCTGGTTGTTGGGTTATATTTGTTAAAGAATTTCTTCAAGACTAAAAATCAAGCTGTTTAAGTGAGCTATAGATAGAGTGGAAGCAAATCAACTAGTTCTGTTTGGAAAATTGGGGAAAACTGCATGAAGTTAATTCAGTTCTAAAACTCCCCTAAGTACATCATCTCTGATACAGAGCAAGTGATAAATAAATTAAGTGGATTAGATTCAAGTATTTTCTGTATCACTTATTAAATAAAGAAAAACACATTTGCTCTAATGTTTGAGAGTCTATAATAATTAGCGTATTATGCAAGTTCCACCTTGACTACAAAGGTGAATAGGTCTTGTCTTGGTCCTGGTCTTCAACAGCCTGGGACCTTGTCTCATTGCCTCTCCTCTCACAGGGTGTCGGTATCTCTGTCAGGCTTCCATGTGAAGAAATGTTTACACTCACCTCTGCCTCATCTCTCTTGTCATCTGTTCTTTCTATGGAAAACTCTACAGCAATGAGGGAGACTCACTCCTTTTTCCCCTACCTCAATCTAATCAATTCCAAATAGCTTTTACTTTCTTGGGCTTGCAACCCAGTCTCTGTTATCAATTTCTTTTTTTCTTTTTTTTTTTTGAGTTGGAGTCTCACTCTATCACCCAGACTGGAGTGCAGTGGCCGCTCCCAGTCACCGCAACCTTGACCTGCTGGGCTCCAGCGATCCTTCCACCTCAGCCTTCCAAGTAGCTGGAACTACAGGCGCGCGCTACCACGCCCGGCTAATTTTTTGATTTATTGTAGAGATGAGGTCTCGCCAAGTTGCCCAGGTGGGTCTCGAACCCGCGGACTCAAGCAATCCACTCACCTCATGGTCACCAGTGGCTCGCACTGTGTCAAACCCAATGGTCAGTTCTCAGTGTTCTTTTTACATCAACTTTCATCAGCATTTGATAAAATTGAATCACATCCTGTCTAAAAATGTTGTGTGCTTGTTTCCAGGTATTAGTCTTTCCCTACTCTCCTCTAAGTCACCGGCTGCTACTCAGTATCTTTGTGGGATCCTCCTCATCAGCTCCAGAGCCAAGTCCTCAGAAGTCTTCTCAGTTTCATTTACACTTTCCTTCTCTTTGTGTTACCAGAACCTAGTGCTGGCTCTGCTTCTACCGTTGCAATGGAGAAATAGTCAATAAGGGAAATAAAACCCTAGACTATAAGGGAAAATGTGATCTGTGCCTATAAATGAAATACCAAGGGGTTTTGGAGGAGCTTGAAGTGAGCGGTCCCCAGAATTCCAAAAGAACTTTCTAGCAATGGCATTTAAAGTGCAGCTGGCCACCCAGGCAAGTCATTTCGATCTGTATCTCATCCTAGGAGAGGCAAATAGTTTTATTTAACAACTGGGGCATGGAAACAACTCATGATTTAATGACTAAACAGAATAATTTATTCTCTTTTTTCTTTTAAAGTATAATGTGTGCTCATATTTCTGAGCTTAACATTCATATAATGATGTCCAGAAGTCATCTTAAACAAGTTAGAAAATCCAATGTGAGCACAGATTGTGTTTAAGACCACCTTCTTAAGAGATGTGAACACAGCCTCCTGGGGACCTCTCTCTCCCCCTATTCAACTGCCTTCTAGAAAAGCTCTCCTATGGAACACAGTGGTCCTTTCTTTCAGCTGTTCTATGGTCAGGTCCCACTGCAGTAAGCCATAAGAGGAAAGAAACAGACAGAAGTTTGGGGCCTATTCCCTTGGGGAAGCTCTCCTTATCCAAAAAAGTAATTTTTGACCATACATATTTCCATAGCAGTCTTTCATGCAGTCTCAAACAATAACATAATTCTGTTTTATGAGATTTTTCTGTAGAACTTCGGAGGTGGGCATCTGGGATTTCTAGCAGTTTGAGTCACCAGTGTTAGATCCATCTGACAAGAAAATAGAATATGAACTAGAAGAACAAGGCTAGACAAATAATCATGAGTGCTATCAAAACCTTTTCATCAGGCACAACATCTACAAACACCTTGCATGAATCATCACTTGGTGCTTCTGTGAGTGCTGTGTGCATAGTGGGCTGAAGCCAACTCATACTGGCTCATGAGAACTGATCATTAAATATTCAAGAATTTGGTGAGCTAATTACCAAACTCAGCCAGCATTAAAAATTAAGCTACATAAACTCACAATTATATAACTAGAAGTTCATCTTGGAGAATTTCTAAATCAATAATCACTTTGCAAAGAATAAAAAAGAAACACATGGCCCAATTTGCCATTCATTGGAGGGAGCATCAGAGTGACTCCATATGAGGGGGACCCTTGTATATTAAAAGCTAAGGTAATAAATTAAATTAAAAGGATATTAAAAGCAAATTTTACCACTTCCCAATTATTTTACTGCATTTATTTATATATTTTATATTGTATATGCATGGCAAAAATGCCACTTAATGTTGTACTACTATATATCATTCTTAGTTCATTTTGTGCTGCTATAACAGAATACCACAGGCTGGGTAATTTAAAACAAACAGAAATGTATTGGTTCATGGTTCTGGAGGTTGGGAAGTCCAAGAATAAGGTACTATCATCTGGTGAGGGCCTTCTTGCTGTGTCATAACACAATAAAAGTCAGTGAAGGTAAGGGAGAGACAAGAAGAAGTTGACTCATCCTTTTATAAGGAGCCCACTCCTGTGATAACAAACCCATTCCTTAGATAATAGCATTAATCAATTCATGACAACAATATCCTTGTGGCCCAAACACTTCCCATTAACCTCACTTCTCAATACCGCTGCATTGAGGATCAAGTTTCCAACACATGAACTTTGGAGAACACATTCAGACCATGGCAACATCTCATCCTGACTCCTTGTTCAGTAACTTCACATTGATATCTTGAAATCAATCATGAAATTAGCCATACTGGTTATGTTTACACCATGGAAATAGGTCAACACAATAAACACAGTGACTAACACAGGTAACACTAGATATTTTTGATGGGGGTGAGAAGCAGTTAATTATTGAACTTTTGCCACCACAGCCCCCCCCCTTATTTTTCACATCCCTTTATTATCAACATTGGGCCATTCCTCAAGCCTTAGCTTAAGTCCTGCCTCTACCATGAATCCTTCCCTGATCACCCACCCCCTACCTCAGGCCCACTGGGACTCTCTGCACTGCACTGTCTGCCTGTGAGCCCCATTGCACTGTCTGCCTGTGAGCTCCAACTGGCCCTTGGCTAATAGTATGAGGAATATAACAAATCTTTTTATGTGGCTATATACTTTTCTTCTACCCTTCTCTAAGTAGATTGCATGTTCTTTAAGGACACAAGTTGAGATCATAGAAGATGTTCAATAAATACTTGCTGAATGGAAATTTGCATATGAAATTTCCTGTCCCAGTTCCCAAGGAACTTCCATCCAATAGAAAATGGTCAATATTAACCAATTTGAACATAAAAGTTTCTTATTTGTATGACTATATTCATATTACCAATTTGAAATACAGTTGTGCTTTCATATATGAGGGGAGACCTCAAAAAACTGGGATTATCTATTAAAGGGCAGGCTTCTTGTAGTACAGGCATCCCCCCAGGGAAATGTTATAGGAAATGTTATAGGAACCCATCAGCATCAGTGTACCAGCTAGCATTGATGTGAGAGGTTGCATTCAGCTTCAGATAATTTCTTTTTTGGAGATTCAATGCATTTGCCCATTTCGTGCTGGCTGATTTAAGAGTGCACCTGCCCACACCACACTGTGTTCAGCAGTTTTTTTCCAAAAATGGCATGACCTCCATGCCCCACCCTCCACCTCCCTATTCACCTGATCTTGCCCTGAGAGACCCCCCCACCCATGAAAAATCCTCAAAGGGAAATATTTTGATGATGTGGAAGAGATGAAACAAAAAAACAGCAGAAGAACTCAAAGGCATCAAAACTGAAAACTGTTTTGAGCAGTGGAAAAAGCATCTCGGTAAGTGTATTGCTCAAACAATACACCTGAATAAGTGTATTACTCAAACGTAGAGTACGTTGAAGGTGACTGACATTTAAATGTGTAAGAATAAATACATAATTTTTATAAATAAATTCTGGGTTGTTTGGGGGAATCCACTCTCATATAGACTCACTCTGATGTTCCCTCCAGTAAGTGGTAAACTGAGCCAAGTATTTCTTTTTTATTCTTCGCAAGTGACTCTTGATTTAGAAATTCTCCAAGATGAACTTCTGGTTGATTTATATAAGAAGGAGAGTAAAGGGATCCCAGCCAAGCAGCCTTCCCAGAGGCTGCAGCTGGCTGGGGTGGTGCCCAGGCTGACCCAGCAAACTGACACTTTGCAGGGGAACAGTGGGTGAGGGAAGAGGCACGGGAAGAGAGCTGGCTGTGTGGGGAGAAACAACTCTCTGGGAAGAAAAGTAGCTCCAACCACAAGTGACATTTGGCGTTTGCAAAGGAAGCAGTCACAGACAGGAGATCACAGCTGGTTTGACTTACAAGTAACAAATCCAACGCTGTTTCTTGCAGCTTGTCTTCTATCTGTAAACACAGACAAAGCAATCCACAGATGTGGGTTCAAATTACCCTCTTGTTCCAAAACTTGGCGTGGGGGCCTTTGGGAAGGGGGCTTTGGTAGAGTTGCTGGATGAGTGAGAGTAAGGAGGGGAAGATTCCTTATCATCCTTCTCACTGGCTTCTTGCCACGGAGTGCAGAGCAATGCACGCGGAGGAGGGAACAGCAGCAAAGAAGGAAGAGCCAGACACAGGTGGGGATGATTGTTAGGGATCCAATCAAGAGAGTGAAAAAGAGCATCAAGATCAAGGAGCTCCCCTCCCCCAGAATCTTGTGGGAAAGGAATTCTGATGAGTGGCCCCAGCCCAGCCAGGGCTGTGCTGCTCCATCAAGATGCTTGTTTTGACAGCTTCTTGAGATGCTGGCTGTTGCCAAATGCATCCTGTAAATCCACTTATTGCGTTTGTTTGGCTTTTCCTTTTTCTCCTGGCAGGGTGCAGAGAGGGATGGAATTGGCCTTCAGTCAAATGCCCCCCTTATAGGGAAAAGCGGATCAGAAGACACAAGCAACCCGTGTCTTAAACCCCTGAGCAAGCCAACATGGATTCCAACCTTGCTCTGGAGAACAGACCCACATCTCCACCATGTTCTGCTCAAGACAGCTGGATTGGAGGCTGTGCATGTCCAGCTTCAGGGAGAGGAGCTTGGCCCATTTTTCTCTTCCCACTGGCTCCATAACTCTGGGGAGGGTAACTCCACTGATGTTTAGTCAACTGTTTCACCTCACTGGAAATCCACTTTGGGAAATCCTAGATTCCTGATGCAGCACCTGGGACTCTGTCAATCCAGAGAAAACTAGCATATCTACCACACAAGGTCAGCCCTACTGATGGCTGTGCTTCTCCAGGAACAGGCCTTCATCACAACATGTGTCCCTTTACAGTTCCTTGTCCACCTTCCACCTGCTCCCCAGGCCATGGGCTGGCCCTCCTGGTACTTCCCAAGCCCCATGACTCCTAGGGAGGCTGACTGGGTTCAATCCTCCCAGTCCGTCTGGAGCACCATCTGGCTGGGTGGCTAGCTGCCTGCTGTTATCTCAGCTTTCCTTCATGTGGCTACATCTATTAGTTCTTTATCTCATCATCTCCAGCTAAATGAAAGCATCCTCCACTTTACTTCCTCCCTTCAGAACAAAAATCTCCCCCCGCCCCCAGTTGGCCTCTGTTTGTTTCCAAGAACTTCTTTTCTCACTTCCTGTGAAGTGTTTTGGCCTAAAGAGCCCCCAGGGAGTCTATGGGAGGGGGGTGGAAAGGCCTTAGGAAAATGAGGACTCAGTGGCTCTTTCCACATGATGTGTTTGAGGTTCACAGGGTGACCCTCTCAACTCCAGATTGAGTCTCCTGGGACCACCTTGAGGCCTAATAATCTCCCATTCCACTATCAAAATTTTGGACCAGAAGGATTTTCTCAGGTTTAGGCATCCCCCCCACAACTTCTTTTTTAGAGTCAGGGTCTTGTTCTGTTGCCCAGGCTATAGTGCAGTGGTGCCATCATAGCTCACTGCAGCCTCAAACTCCAGAAGTACCCCTTTTTTAAACTGTAAAGAGGTCTTGAGGGGCAACTCCTAAAGTGGCAGGAAGCAAGAGTCTATGGAACTGGGACATGAGCAGGTGAGTGTCTAAGATTAGAGACCAGACACCAGAGGGTAGCTGCAGGTTTGCTGGAAAGGGTTCCACGATGTGATGCCAAAACCTAGAGACAGGATAGTTGAGCCTGGATCAGCTGCTTTTCTCGCCTTCTTCTTCAGGGTAGGCAGGGAGCAGAGAAGGGCTTATCCTCAAGGCAGCCTCTCCCTTCGTTTCAGACTTACAGATCTGACTGCTTAGTCTACATTTCAACTGGATGTCAAGCTGTGAACAGTGTCTCACACCTGTAATCCCAGCACTTTGTAAGGCCAAGACAGGAGGATCACTTGAGGCTAAGAGTTCAAACCAGCCTAGGCAACATAGCTGTCTCTATAAAAAAATTAAAAATCAGCCAAGCATGGTGGCATATGCCTGTAGTCCCAGCTACTTGGGAAACTGGGGCAGAAGGCTCTCTTGAGCCTAGGAGTTGCAGGCTACACTAAGCTATATCACGCCACTGTATCCCAGCCTGGGCAACAGAACAAGACCCTGGCTCTTAAAAAAATAATAATAATAATAATAATAGACCAGATGGAGTAGCTCATGCCTGTCATCCCAGCACTTTGAAAGCTGAGGTAGGAAGATTGCTTGAGGCCAGAAGTTCCAGATCAGTATACAAAAAATTTTTTTTAAATTAGCCAGGCATGGTGGCGTGTATCTCTAGTCCCAGCTACTTGAGAGGCTGAGGTGGAAGGATCACCTGAGCCCAGAGTTTGAGGCTGTGATGAGCCATGATCATGTCACTGCACTCTGGGCAACAGAGTAACACCCCAACTCAAATAATAATAATAACAACAATCATTTGCATCTCTAAGAGACATCTTGAGCTTGAATGGCAACACTCAAGCTATAACCTTCAAAACCCCTCCAGAATTGGATCCCATCATACCTGTCCACCACTTCCAGCTCAAGCATCTCATCCTGATGTACCACAAAAGCCACTCCACTCTTTCCTTCACCCTTCCACCCTACAGCTCAATTCCTACACGCAATCAGAGTAGGCCTCATAAAGCAAGGATCCGGTGACTTTTCCTCAAAATCCTCGAGAGGCTTCTCCTCTCACATGAAATAAAAACTGACAAGGCTATAGACAGCCTGTAGAAATGCTGGGAGACTGAAGAGCCTAGCATACAGACATTGGGGAAGAACATCTAATGCCATGAGGAGGAAAAGTGCTGGGCATGTTCAGAACCAGCCAGGACCCTGCTCTTCCATCTCGCTTCTGGAATTCCCACCATTCACCTACAGTGGGTTGGTTGTGTCCCCAAAATGCATGCCCACCCAGAACCTCAGAATGTGACCCTCGTTGGAAATATATGATTAGACAGGATCATACTGGATTAGGGTGGTCCCTAAATCCAAGGACTAGTGTCATCATAAGAAGAGTCGAGGACCCACAGAAACATGGCAGACAGGTATGCTAAAACAGAGGCAGGCAGAGAGTGGGGCAATGCTGCCACAAGCCAAAGAGTGCTTGGGCCATGCTTGCTGGATGAGGGAGGAAGGATGCTTCCCCAACAGCCTTCAGGAGTGTGGTCCTGCTAACACCTGGGTTTCAAACTTTCAGACTTCAGAGCTGTGAGGGAATATTCCTCCACTGTTTCAAGTCACCAGGTTACGGTCGTTTGTCACAGCAGCCCTAAGAAACTCACATGCCCATTCTCCCTCCCACGGCTCCAGTCACGGGTTTCCTCTCGCTCTTCTATGTATATGGAAGGTACCAGCAGGATTATATCCATATGTCAGGAGTCCTGACCAGAACACCTGTGTGACTTTCCCCAAATTTCTTGAACTTCCTGAGCCTCACATATTTTCTTTGTATGGGAAGGCAGGACAACCTCTATATTTCCTACAGTTCTGCAAGCTGAGAATTCTCCTAGTCCATGATATTGCTTGCCTCAAATCAGTGCAGTGAAAACAGTTCTCATTAGACAACTTTGGGTTTCTCTGGAGGCAGGGAGACCTGCCCCAGATGTGTGCAGTGGAAAACCCTTGCCTAGTAAGGCACCTGAATGCCACAGGGAAGATGCTGGAGAAGGGCCAGTCCCTGGGAAGAAACCTGGGCCACGTTTACTTCACAGAACTGCCCTCAAACTGGCATCAAGAGCGATTCCTACTCAATGCCTCTTAATGGGCACAGGTTGGCAGTGTGATACAGACTCCTCACAAAGGGAACCAGAAACCACTTGCTATGCAGCTTCATTTTCCAAGAACCAAGTCCTCTGATGGAGACTCGCTTCTGGACACTCTTCCATCTAATGGATGCCTCCCCCCACGTGCTCTGGTGCCTATCTTGAGTATCTCAACAGCTTGGAACTAGTTCTCTGGGTGGGTGGGAGTGGGAGTGGGAGTAGTCCTAGCACTCTAGAACTGAAAGAGCATCTCAAACCTAACCCTGTTGTTGTAAGATGTCAAGGCCCAAATTGCTGGGTTAACTTCCCGGGTCCAATGAAAATGAGACCAGAAAGAGCTGCATCTCATCCCCAGAGCATTCCTCACCCTTCACTCTCAGTGGAAGCTTCCTGCACATCCCGCTGACCTCACAGGGCACACTCTTGTTACGGGGCTGTTTCTGCTGCCCCAATGGCCACACGCTGCCCAATTTTCCCTGGAGCCGCCTTATGTCTTCTAAACCATGGCAATTAAGTTTGCAAGAATTCTTTTCTTTTCTTTTTTTAATGACTCTTCAAAGACAGAAAACAACCATTTCCAATCTGATCCAAGACCACAAGATTGTTTTTAATTCCATTCATCAGTATCTCATTCACCCCAAGAGACTATGGGATGTTTCCATATTTACACAATGGGCTCATCATCCTTTTCAGCTCTGGAGGGCTTTCTTTGACATGGTGACAATTATGTTTCCCCGTGAGCTTCCAAGTTTACTGTAAAGGCCAACAGGGTCTCAGACACCCAGAAAGCATACTTTTTATGTTTTTATAAACTCTATAAAAGTGTAATTGGATCAAACTTTGCATTCAAAAGCACATTCTTCAGGAATATTTTATATGCACATAAAACATAGAGAAAATGTTAACATTATGATCTTAACTATTTGCACATTGGAACCAGCTAAAAGTTAGGAAAATGCAATCCATCTGTTCTCTTCTTTGAAATGAGAGGATTCTCAGAGCACAAAAGAGTGTCTGGAGTAGTTGACACCACCATCTCCCAACTCCTGTTATCAGTGGGGCTGGGGGGGGGGTTCTTATTGGGGCAGCTGCTTTCCTGTTTCTCCCCAAACAAGGTATGGCCAATCGAGGAGCCTCGACTCAAGTGGAGACTCCTCTACAGGCTGGGCTGAGAAAGGGATGGTCAGGTGGTTCCCACCGCCCAGCTCTGGCTCAGGTGCCGAGGAGTGGCCAAGAGTCATTTCACCTGTCCTGGCTCTGGCACAGGCTCATTCCCAAGGGGCATGGGATGGGGAAATCCAGATTTGGCTATAGGGCTTAAGGCTTGTTTGCTCAAGACCATCCATTAGGCGTTTATTAGCCTTCATTATGGAGTGCTAGCAGCCTAATTAGTTCAAGCTGAGTGGGGGGTAGCTGAGGAAGGGGAAGTGAGGGAACAATATGAGCCACAGCTGACGTGTGTTTTCCCAGGGAGCCCTGCTCAGCTCCTGGTTTTATCTGTTCACAGCAGATTAGACTCCTCATTATCACATTTGCAAAGCACTTGGCACACACAGGGAGGAAAGCCTGGAACAGGAAAGAACCAAAGAGCTGAGGATGTCGGGAAGAGAGGCTGCTGTCAGCCAAGGAGGCCTCTTTCCCCAGAGCACAGAGCCCACCTCTCCACCATCACCTCACACCTGACAGGATCTGCCCACCAGGACCAGGCCAAGTGCAAAGAGGAGATTCCCTTGGAGGATGGGGTCTTGGGTGGGGAGCATTAGACAGCATTGAAGGCCACCAGATCCCCACCAGCCTCCCCTGAAGGAGATTCCATAGCCAGAGAAATTCTTGGATGGGAGTTTTGACTGCAGCCAGTGGCAACACACGAACAGAGATGATTTTCGCTACCATTTTGTAAAACTAGAGCAGTTCTCCATTTTCAATATACGTAAAAGCCACATTGGAGATCTGTTAAAATGCAGACTCCTGGCCCCACCTCAGATCCAGCAATTTCTGAGAGGTGCCTGGGGATCTGCATCTTCACAAAGCCCATAGGCATCTCATGAATGACTCCTGAAGAAACGGTGCTGCAAAATATTGATAACTATTTCACTTACCAAATGGTTTCTACAGAGTTCATACCGTGAAGAAAATGCAGAGCCAGGAGTCACAAGTCAGGGAACTTGAGACCAGGCACACACAATTACTACACATCAGCCCCAGTGCCCCGGTTGAGCAAGGCAGTGGTATAGAAGCATGTGGAAAAGGTCTGCAGTTCCATATAAGGGACAGGGAAGGTTTCCCAGAAAATATAACATCTAAAGTGGGATCCGCAGAAAGAAGTTGGCCAGGAAAGGGAGTCCAGGGAAAGAGAATCTCGTGCATATCTCCAAAAGGAAGGATGGGCCAAGGAATTTCGGTCTTGAGAATGGCCCCAAACTGTTGAACCCTAACGTGAAAGATGGGTAGTGAGAAATGGGGCTAGAGACATTTACAACAGCTGTGCTGGTGTAGAGAAAGATCGTTCTGGAAGCTGGAGAAAAGAGACTAGTTTAGAGGTGGTTGTGGTTCTTTCTCTCCCCAGGCCCCAGCGAGGTCGCGTCCGAAGCCCCTGCCACTCTGTCCACGTTCATGACACTGGCTGGTGCTCAGAAAGGCTCTGACTCCCGGGCGTGTCAGCCTGGACCGCTCGCCCGCTGCCCGGAGCGCCCTCTGCTGGTCTGGGACACCTCAGAAGGCGGGGATGGAGGACACATTCTCTCCTCCGTGGGGAGGGCTCCTCAACCAAGGGTCAGTAATGATAATACTACGCAAACTAAGGTTAACACCATTTCACAGCTGCAGTTTGCATCCAGACGTACCCAGAGATGCCTGATGCACGGGATTATCCTCAGATCTACCCCTTGTTCGGGGTTTCTCTATGACTTATCCCAAGAGCCTGCCTCCAGACCACCCCACAGAAGCACAGAGGCCGCTAGTTATCATCTCATCGCTGGTTTTAAGTGCTGAGTTTCTCCCATGGTCTTCCACTCCAGAGCTATGGGGACACTCCCACAAACAAACAAACAAAAAACTCTGGTCACCGTCATGTGAGTGTGGAACTCCGTAAGTCATTAACTCTTTGTAAGACTCAGTTTCCTCATTCAAGACATGGAGAAATTTGGGGAAATTTGGAGAAAAATGGAGAAACTGGGGAGTAAACATATACTATGTATGGGAGCACATACATAGTAGATGATGCACATGTAATTGTTATTCATCAAACTCCCATTTGAAGATAGTGCTATGTCAAGAAAATAAGAAAATAAATAAATAAATAAAATCCTCTCTGTTCCTGTCTAAATTACAGGAGCATTTAATTCAAACTAGAACACAGTGAGAGGATGTATAAGATTTAAAATGCTTACACTAAACAACACACTGTGGTTCTTAATAGAATTTTCCTGTACATTCCATCAATTACAAGACAATGTAGGCCAGGCGCAGTGACTCATGTCTGTAATCTCAACACTTTGGAAGTCCAAGGCAAGAGGATCGCTTGAGCCCAGGAGTTTGAGACCAGACTGGACAACAGAGCAAGACCTTGTCTCTACGAAAAAAAAAAAAAATAAGCCAGGCATGGTGGCAAACACCTGTAGTCCCAGCTACTCAGGAAGTTGAGGATGAAGGATCACCCGAGCCCAAGAGGTCGAGGCTGTAGTGACCCATGATCTCACCACTGCACTCCAGCCTGTGAACGAGAACCTGAATCAAAAAAGAAAAAAAAAAGAGAGAGAGAGAAAGAGAGCATTGTACAATGGCATGAAGCCACACAGACCTGGATCTGAACTATTGTTTTGTGCCCTTGAGCAAATTAGCTAATATCCTCAAACTGAAATTTCTTTTTCTGAAACGGGATTAGGATAATACCCACCTCACACAGTTGTAAGCAGAACTAAGACTTGGATGAAGTGAGTTGCCTCAGGCACAAAATTTAAGGAGGTACCAAAAGACTTAAGATCAAGATAAGTGATATTTTACTGAAATGTTTTTTGAAATTAAAATTAATGCAAAGACCCACAATGAACAAAATATTGGATGAAGACAGAGTTGGTTGCACTGACTTTTCCTTTTGCCTTAGATTCCAGATGGCTCAGCCCAGCACTGTGTGTGAGCTAATAATAAATTAAAAGAAATAATATATGTAAACACATCATGCCTTGCCACATAGTCAGGGATGTCACATAGTAAGTGCTCCAGGAATTAATGAGGAAGGAAGGAAGGATCATTTCATCTCTCTGTGGCCCAGAGTTGTTATAAAAATAAGAGTTGATGAACATGAAGCTCCAGTTACACAGTGAATAATATTAAATTGTAGCACTTTTTGTTTACTTTTAAAACACTCCCACATGCCTCCACTCTTTCCATCTTCACCATAAGGTAACTGGACAGGCACCGTGTACGTTTTCCAGATGAGGAACTGTGTAGATTAAGTGAGAACCGATAATAAACTCTTTCCAACTCACCCTACTTGGCCTGTTTAAAAATCTCACTGGCTCTATAAAATTGTGGCTATGATCAACAAGACTGAGGATTCTGAGTTTGACCTTCAGCAGTACCCTATCAGCTATCACCTTCCCATCACCCACTGCCCAGATTTTAGAGAGGTTTGCGTGCTGCTGGAGAGACTCCACAGCAGTGGTGGTGGTGGCTGGTCTCACGACAATGTTCTTCCTTCCCGTATTCCCACTTGAGCCAGTCGGGGCATCCTGCCAGAGCCTGGAAGAGTATGGAGAAAGCGAAGTTTGGTACAAGGGTTCCATCACTCTTTCTGGGGATGGAGTGAGAGCCAGTACCCTAAAGCACAAAGGACACTTTTGGGGAGAAGGGACAGTCACCTTGTGAGAAGTTATGGACCCCATTGGGAGGCTGACCCCTGATCGGATAGTCAGAAATACTGGTCAGTTCACCGTAGGACCATTGAGCTTGAGGTTACTGTGAATGGTCTATTACTAATCAGAGTGATTTTTTAAAATTAAAATATATGCATATGGGTAACAATGTAAAAAACATTTTCAAAAATCCTGTGGTGAAAAACCACAGTCTCTTTCCACTCGATACCACCCATTTTGCTACTTCCTAAAGGCAACCTCTTTGAAGGTTTCTGGGGTTTTCTTCTAGTGGTTACCGTGTAACGCTAGAGAACGTGCGTCTCCCACCAGTGGTAAGCAGTGTCTGTTGACAGCCGGTATGAGCCACGCACACGAGGAGACCTCAGCTCATTTGTTCTCACCTTCTCAGCGACTCCTCCCAATGTTTGATATTTGTTATTATTTTTATTCTTTATTGACTTCCTTTGTGTCTCTAAATAATATAAACATCTATTTCTTGTTCCATGAACTCTCCACTCTCTCTCCTGCCTGGATACCCATACAACGAGGGTGTTGGGGCCCACTATGCCCCTTGAGTGTCTCCTCCACCCGCTCCCTGCACCTTGGGTCGGCTGATTCTGACTTGGTTGTGACAGCAGGGCTGTCCCCATCAGGCTCACCATGCCTTCCATGGTTAGAAGCCTAATATCTGGAAACCAGTACACAGTAGTATTTACATCAGACACACTAGACCAAATAATATGCCACCTCCGAGAAATATAAAGACGAGGAAGACAACCCTTGTTTTCAAGGTGATCATAATCTGGGAGTGGGGACAGAGTGTTTCTGTTACATCCTTAGGTCCCTAGCTGGAAGGAAAGACACATTGCAGTGTCCCTGGCCTATTGTGAATGGCCAGGAAGCTGTCTTGATTTTCAGCAAAATTTTTTACCCTTCTCTAAATACACATTAGAATCGGAAGTGCTTGTCATTCATGTAACATATATTTATTGAGTAGCTATGGTAGGCCTGGCCTGGTGCCACATG
The DNA here is from genome assembly GCF_000164805.1 of Carlito syrichta. NCBI lineage: Eukaryota > Metazoa > Chordata > Mammalia > Primates > Tarsiidae > Carlito > Carlito syrichta. Next base: position 307,137 of record NW_007246067.1, read on the forward strand.
CAGCGGCTGCAGAGGCAACAGAAGTAGAAGAAAACTAACACAGCCCTGCTCTTATTCAGCGTGATGGACATACATAAACAAATAATCACACGGACAAATCCATTGATAATTTGTACATAAGACATAGTATAGATTATAGACATTTTAAACAAAGTTGTAAATAGTGATAAAGAATGTTAGGGAAATGAAAGGCCTTATGAGAAAGGAAGGGAGCTTCATGACATAAGGGAATAGTTTTCTAGCATTTTCTGTTCTGGAATCACATATTGTGGGAATTTTCGCTCCCTAAAAGCTTGAGAGAACTTGTCCTTCAGAAACACTGAACTGACTTACAGTTCTGCAGCCCCCTCCACATTGCCTCACCACTCTGACTAGTGTAAGTTTTTTAGTCATTGCTGACTAGAGATACAAAAACCGTGTAATCACAATTCAACAATATTCATTCAACAACTGTTGAGTGCACCATGCTACACATTGGAAATACAATGATCATCAAAAACAACACGGTACCTGCCTTCATGAGTCATACAGGCTGGTGGCCATTTGTGTATTTATTTTTGTAGTTATAAAATTTTCTTCATAATTTTACTGGCTATTTGTTGCATTTTGTTTCTTGGGGTAGCATTGGCATTTTTCTTACATGCTTACATATATGAAATTCATGCATATCAGAATTGTGTCACTTTGATCCTTTGCCATGGTGCCACGAAAGTGAGGACAGCCTGTCTGATGGTACCTAAATAGGAAAATAATACACATGCCATTTTTCCTTGACACCTTTCCCTGCCCCAACCTCACTTTCTCAGCAACTCATGCCTAGTTCCCCATGACCCAGATAAGCCAGATTTTTAAATGTATAGGTTTCCTTCCCCATTTTTTCCCATAATTAGATAATCTTATACATATACATGCACACACACAGAGAGAGAGAGAGAGAGAGAGAGATACTCACAAGTACAGATACACACAGGACTTTGTTCTGGTATCATTTGTTTTATACACAATCTTCTGCATCTTTCATCAGCCACAAACATTTCCTTAGAAAATCACTCCAAATAATTTGGTGTGACTCTAGATCTTTTGTTGTTGTTGTTTTTAATGGTGGTTGTATCATTATTTGCTCAGTCATTTTCCTCTTGACAGGAAATTCTCTTATTCTAGTTCTTGGTCAAGTACAAACAGTGCTGCAACAAACACAATGCCTCATGAACTGGATACATTTGTTTTTATGCAATAACTCCTAGAAGTACAATGCTAGTTCTCAAAAGGAAACTTTAAATTTTCCCAGATTTTATTTAATTTTAATAGATGTTTTCAGTTGCTTTTCAAGAAGGATCTAGTATATCACATTTTCCTAAGCAGTTATTAAAGTGTCTTTCACTCACACCCCTGAGAACAATAAGTTTGAGAGCTCGTTTTAATTTTGCTAGTTTAATCGTGTATGCTGATATTTTATTGTTGCTTTACTAATGAATTTGAGCATCTTTTCCTATAGTCTTTAGCTATTAATCCTCTATATAGTCTATTCAGACACACTGCCTGGTTTTCTATTGCTTTGTATGGCTTTTGTCAGTTTGTTAGAGCTCTTTGGATATTACAGAAATTAAAACTCCTTGACATCTGCATTACAAATATTTTTGTCAGATCTATTATTTATCTACAGATTTTGTTTATAGAAATACTATTACCCCAAATTCCTTTCTAAAAAACCAACTACATATTTATTTTTGTGTTTAGCATTAGAATGAAAGCCAATTTTTTCTTCCAGATGGATATCCAGTTATGCCAATGTCATTAATTTCCCTCTGAACTGAACCACCACACTTGTCTTATGTTAAATTATTCTGATACCTAATTCAGGATTGTCACTTCCACTCCACTAACCTACTTGTTGATTATTATATAAATCTCACATTGGTTTTATTAAGGAGGCTTTACTGAATATATTTAGATGAGTCAAATTATCCCTCATTGCTCTCCTTTCTCATAATCTTCTTAGTTATTCTTACACATTCTACCATACAAAATTTAATATCTTTTCATCTAGCTCTAGGAAAAGACTCATACAAAATTGAAATTGAAATTGCAATAGGTTATATATCAATTTGGGAGGATTTTCATTTTTATCATATTATTATCCTACCAAGAATATAATATGCCTCTTCATTTATTCAGATCTTGCCTTATTTATTTTAGTAGGATATTTTGGGTCTCTTTATGGAGATTCTCAGTTTTCATTGTTAAATAAATTTGATGTTATTTTAAATGATTTTTTTTTAATTTCTAGTACTAGGAGCTTGCTGCTAGAGTAATGGAAAATATTGATTTTTGTAAAATTTTCTTGCATTCAAATTCATTTATTAAATCAAGTAGGGATTTTTTTTTCCCCCAAGATTCCTTGGATTTTCTTAGTCTGTAATCTTATTAGTAGCAAAAGAAGATGGTTTTATCTATTTTTTCACTGCTAATGCCAGTTATTTAATTTTAATTTGTAATTTTAATATTTAATTTTCTTGCCTTATTACATGTACTGAAACCTCTAAAATAATGTTAAATAGTAATGGTGATTGCAAGCATCCCTCTTTCTAGGCTTTTATCATAATTGAATTTGCCTTAGTGTCTCTCACTTTAGGATAACATTTGCTGTTGATTTTTTGTAGTCTTTATATTTAAGAATTTCTACCTTTCTATTCTTATTTTTATTGAGAATGGCTGATAAATTGAATCACTTAATCCAATGTTTTTTCAACATTTACTGTTGTGATCATATAGTTTTGCCCTTTTAACTTATTGATGTGTTTATTTTCTGTTCTACTTTTTTTGTAGGTTTTCTATTTCAGTAATTCTTTTCTTAGTCTCTAATAGTAAATTCTTTTTAAATTTTCTCTGGTATTATCTAGGATTTTGTTTCTTATTTCCAGATAGTCAAAGTTTGTTTGTTCCCTTTTCAATGTTTATTTTTAATTTTATTGACTCATGACTAGAGAATGTGTCTTATACATGCTCTATGTTTTTAAATTTGGGTCAATTTTTATAAAGATTTTATAAACATAGAAAATAATATATGTTTTTTATTTAAAGAATTTAAGTTATATATTTATTGGCCTAAAGTTATTGATATCATTTAGTTCCTCCATGTTCTAACTTTGGAAATGTATGACAAATTGATGAGAGAAAAATCTGGACACCCTGAAGGCTCATTTCCTTCTTTCAAAGGCTCAGTAGGGATCTGACTCCAATGGACTGAGCCAACCTGGGGCGAGTCGGGCTGTTGTCATCATTCCTGGCCTGCAAGCATGCTCCCAGGGCCTTTCTTGCGCACTGATTGATCTCGGACCCAGAAGATCCCAAGACACATTTCTAGACAGTGGAGAAACCAGGTTCCCCAGCCTCTCTTAGGCTAACCCATAAATATGTAATGTGATGTAGGGGTGGGGCTCATTCTCTCCGAAGTGCTCTGGGTGGCACATTTAACCCTCTGGCCATGGGGCACCCAGAACAGTTGGACCTGGCTTGTACTGTGGGATAAGTTTCAGGACAACCACCACTCTGCTGCCTGTCTGTACGTTTTCCCCAGTAAGCCCTGTATTACATCTGCAGCATGGGGCCGTAGTGATGTGTGCTCCTGGCCCTGGCATGACTCAAATCTAGAGAGGGTTAATTAAATCTTCCACTAGATTTCATTTTTTAAATCAAATTATCCTTTTACTTTTTATTTATTTATTTATTTATTTATTTATTTATTTATTTATTTGAGTTGGAGTCTCATTCTGTCACCCAGACTGGAGTGCAGTGGCTGCTCCCGGCCACCGCAGCCTCGACCTGCTGGGCTCCGGCGATCCTTCCGCCTCAGCCTTCCAAGTAGCCGGAATTACAGACATGCGCTACCACACCCAGCTGATTTTTTTTGATTTATTGTAGAGATGAGGTCTCGCTGCCCAGGCGGGTCTCGAACCTGCGGGCTCAGGCAATCCACTCACCTCAGCCTCCCAAAGGCGCAAGATTACAGGCTGAGTCACCCAGCCCGGCTTATCCTTTTATTTTGCTTGGGCTTTATTACAACAGATGTTAGGCAGTTTGGTGCATATATGTTTTATGACAGTCTTTTTTCATTAGTTGTGTGTTTAATCATTACAGAGTAACTTCCTTTATTTTATTGATTGTTTTATCCTAAATTTCACTTTATTTAGCATTAATATTGCCACTCCCTTTTTATGTTTGCATTTGTTGCATTTGCCCATTCCTTTTATTATTCTTATTGCTAACTTTTCATTGTATTTCTTCTAAATAGCATATATTTGAATTTTTTATCCTAATGTGATGACTAATATACTTCAAGTTTATTTCAAATTATTACATTTAATGAGATAACTCATGCATCTGATTTTACTATGTATTATATATGTATATATATAATAAATGTGTTACTCTATATGTATTACTTTAGATTGTTGTTTTATTTTTTCCTACACCCTTTTTTTTTTTACTGACTTGATGAATTTGCCACTTTTTAATCTTGATAGTTTGTAGGTTTTGCTGTATGTTTGCATAACGCTGCTAATAACTGTCCCTTCCTCTGCTCTTTTATTCACATATATAATGTCAGTGTTATTTATAAGCAAGATATCTACTATTTCCCCATGGAGACATAGTATTCTCTCACAATGACACTTCAATTTCTCCCAACCTCCTACCTTCTCCCCTTCTTTTCCTGTCTCTATATGAGATTTTTTTAAAAAGTTTTTCAATCCTCTTCCTGTGAGTTTTTAAATGTTTTTCAACCTAGATTATAGGTTTGGCTGAAATCATTTAGAATTTCCTTTTCAGTATTTCTCTTCTGCTTCAAAATGTCCCATTTACTTCTTATAATACATACTCCCAGAACTAAGGGCTATCCGAGGGGATTCAGTGGAAGCAGAGAATGTCATGAGCAGTTCACAAAATGTGCCATGAAGAGGTTCATATTTGTTTCTGAAACATGTATATTGCCTAAATACATTCAAGTTTAATTATTTCTCCCAAAGGTGCTCCATGAGGATAACGTCATTTTATAGAAGATCACGGAAATGGATTAGATCTAGAGAGAGTGGAAAGAGTAGTCATTTCAAACCAGCAATGTGATCAACCGACACAGAAGTAGGAAAGAATGAAAGAGGTATGTAGGGAAGGCAGAAATAGTCAAATTTTCCTCAGAAAAAATTGTCAGAGGGATTAACTGGTAGGGAAATGATACGTTTCATTTCATACATTGGTTCAATCAAATATGAATTGATGGTGTGTTATATGCTAGACAGTCTTCCAAGTGCTGTCTGCTAGGTCCAGGACACACAGCTCCCTTTGTGCAAGACAGCGAGGCCAGCAACAGGGTGCAGAAGAGCAGGGGCTAGGAGCATTCAGAGCAGGTTCATCCAGCCTGGGCAGGCGGATGCCCAGGGGAGAGGATTGAGGCAAAGCATTCTGGGAGGAAGTGGCACTGAAGTTGACAACCGTAAGCCAAAAAGGCATGAGCCGGGTGAAGGAATTTAGGGAAATGAGGGCCGATGAGAGATTCAGGCACGTGCAAAGGTCTAGAATAAGGAGAACTTGGGGTGAGGAGGCAGCCAAGGAACTCAAAGTAATCTTTACCTACTGGTGACTCAATAGATTGTCTCCTATTGGATTATCCTATCTTTTCTTTTTATATTATTATTTTATTTATTTATTTAGTAGAGACAGGGTCTCACTAGTTTGCTATAATGCAGTAATCCCATCTGAGAGGACTTGTGCATAATGTTTACCTATTCCAAAGAAGTCACCTGGCGGTCCAGCAGAGAGAAATATTGGTTTATTAGAACTTATGGGAGGCACCAATGATGGCAGGTGTGTGAAGGATTCACACCTCAGGGCAGTATAGCAAGCAGTTTTATAATCAAAACAATCAAGTTAATTACTCACATTCCTATACAGTGTTCACAATTACATTGATTAACAGCGGTGACTACATTGTTTTCAGCTTTGCTTGGTCACCTGCATTCCATGACTCATTACTGGGAATATGCATACCCTCCAGAGACCGGCCTTGGCCTCAAGTCACTTCCTCAGGGAGGGAGCAGAAAGAAGCTAAGTACTGGGGGAACAGACTATGTATGAACAATACTTCACACTCCACCCCTACATTGACTTTTCCCACAATCTTCCAATAACCTTGATCTTCTGCAAGTTCCCTGACATGAATATATGAGTCACACATTGCATCCATATCTCTCACATGCAGTAAAGGGCACAGGATCCAAATAGCAAAAATGCTACAGTGATTAAAATACCTATGATTACCTTTTGCCAAAAATAGCTTAGTGATCCAAGTCACTTGGAAGAGGGTTCTTCAGCAACTTGGGAAACAACACTGATTTCAGTATTCAGGGGCTTATGGGCCACAGAAACGTTGTAACTATTGTCAGGAATGTATGTGAAACATTCAATTTTAAGTATAGCACAGGTGCTCAGGGGTCCAACCTACTTCCTGGACAGTTTCATTAAGGGTGCCATTAAGTACTCGGTGCATAGCAGGGCATGGTCTCTGATCTCCATCTGTACAGCTGTTAACCATCCTATCCTGTCCTAAACTGAGTATTTGCAACCTGGAATTATTACATTTAGTAATGTTTGTCCATTTTCCCATAACGACAGGATAAATGTCTAAGTTATGATCTATTCCCTTTCCCCAGGGAGCAACCTGGGAGCACCAGTGGAGCGCAGATTGAACTTCCCAGGGCCAGCAGAGAGTATTCTCTCCGGGTACTATGTCTTGTGAGGCAGGCAGCAACAGGCTATTCTTGCTTCCCCAGCTTGGTCACAGTGATGATTCTTGCACCTGAATTTGCATTCTTAGGAACTTTGACCATATCATGTCAGCATGTCCAGGGGTGCTGGACAGCCAGCACAGAACCTCTCATTGAGAGTGCAGATTGCTTCATGTAATCGGGTTGTCCACCCCTGCAATAAGTGTTGATCTTTCTTTAAAGCTTCCTTTAGCATACCATTCATTATATCTTTCTATTAGACCAAGCAGTCACCATGTCAGAGTATTTCATGGGAAGCCCCTAAGGTTTTGCAACTTCCCACGGTGTTCTCTGCGCAGCATATTTCATTTTGCAATGTAGCCAGTGGTCTTTGGCACCTTTCCAGGTCTGTGACGAAAAACCAATGGGAAGTCAAAATTTCCCCTGTCGCTGCCAAAGCCCCAAGCATGTCCCTCCTGGGTGACATTTGCATTCAATTCACAGGGAAAGGATTGGTTTAGAATGTCCAATGTCTGGACAGCACCCACAGCACTGAATGCTCATTGGCACTCTTCTGCCCAGTCCAAATGGGATTTTTAAAAAATTAATCTATATGAGTTGTACTATCTGCACTAAAGGATAAATGCCTTCCAATACCCACAACAAGGCCAAACATTCTTGTAGCTGTTTGGGCAGTGTAGGGTGAGGAAAACCTGGATCTTGTCAAAAAAAGCTGATGGCCGTTTCCCCCACAAATATTCAATCAGCTGGGATGTTGCCTACTCCAGGTCTGTAAGGGAATCAAAGTTTAGCATGATATCATCTATATGATGAAATGGAGACACTGATGTAGGTCACCTCCAACTTTCTAAATCTTGAGTAACCATGCCATGACATAATGCAGGGCTGTGAAAATATCCCATCAGCAGCGCTGTGGACATTCATTATCTTCCTTCCCAGGTGAATGAGAACTGGTCTTGACAATATGCATGTATATCAATCCTAAAAAAGCATTGGTCAAATCCACTACAAAATGGTATGGGCCCAACTGTGTCCCTAGTTGGTCCAAGATATCTGTAATCTTGAGTGCCATCCAAAGAATCTTTATAATTGTTTTTTGTAATTCAGGTTGTGTAGAATGCACTAAAGTGTTGCAATATCACCCACAGTGATACAAGTATAGTCAAGAGTAAAAAGATTCCAGCAATAAACCAATCCTTGGTGTGTATTCCAAGCTGGGACTTGCCCCGAGGTCTGCCTGCACCATGACCACCAGAGTTGTGCCAACCAGGACAAGCCTCCAGGGACCCTGCACACTTTGATTCTGCCACGCAGCTGCCTGCCTGCTTGCTCTTTTCTTTGGGGTTCAAGTTTCCTCCCACACCACATTGGGTCACTTATCTACCTTGTTAGGAGCCACCCTGCCTTAATCAGATCTACCCACATTTGCTTGCAAGTCACCTTTATAGAATCCTCTGCAGGTTTTTTCTCCTTTGGGTTCTCTTTCTCCATTCTCTTTTTTAAAATTTAATTTAATTTTAAAGTTGTGGGGCACAAGTCAGGATTGTGTACATAAGTTGCTTAGATACAGGTGAAGTTATGCCCATTGGACCTCACTTTGCCTAGATTAGGATCAGGCACCCTTATTGATGCTAGGTCCCCCCCAAGCCCCAGGCAGTGTCCTGCTACTGCCAATCCCTTTTTTATAGTATTATGATAGGTGTTCAGGGTCCACTTATGATCGCTTTCATCTTTCAAACTCCCTGTTTCTACCTAAATTTTGCGGCCAACTGTGGTCTGACAATTACATTCACATCACCCTTGATGTCCTGAATATTGTCAATATGTCTTCCTTTCAATATTTCCTTTATCTTCAGATAACAAAAAAGTCACTGGGGATCAAATCAGGTGAGTATGGAGGATGTTCCAATTCAGTTATTTGTTTACTGGCTAAAAACTCCCTCACAGACAATGCTGTGTGAGCTGGTGCACTGTTATTATGCAAGAGCTCCTGTGGGACCATTTTTGCAGCACAACTTTCTCATGCCAAGATTTTCAGTTAAGATTTCCCTAACCGTTTCTCTATTGATGTTTATTTGGTCTGCTATGCTTCTCACAGTCAACCAATGATTTGATGCACAATTCAACAAATTTTTACACTGTTTTCAGAAATTCTGGTTGTTACTGGCCATCTTGACATCTCTTCCTCAGTGATGCTTTCTCCCTCCTCAGAAAAACAGTTCATCCATTTGTACACACACTACCATTTTCTTCATAGCATTATCCCTATAAACTTGGACTAACATGTCCATGATTTCACTTCCACACCTGCCAAGTTTAACAAGAAATTTAATGTTTGTTCATTGCTCTAGTTCAAGCTCCAACATTCTCATGACTGCACACAAAAATATGCAACAACAAGAATGAATGCCACTCAGCAAGACACTACCACACATCAACCTGAACACAGCTGTGAGACACGGATATACCAAGCTTATGAAACCTTACCAAGTTGTTTGTACAGTTCTGCCAGTGTAAGCACACAGTGGCAAGTTCGGGAACTTAATTGTCAGACCTCATATACTGTAGGGGAGTGGTGGCAGCTGTGCTGGACCCTGGGTCCTCTGACCATTCCTTTTGTGTCTTTATTTTCTGAATAATTGCCAGGTGAGCCCTTGTCTCTGGGAGCTCTTCCATCTCAACTTCATCCTCCTCTTATGAGGAGTCTGAGTCCTCTGTGGAATCCCACTTTTGAGGGTCCCACTCACCTTGGACTACCATGGTGTGGATGCATGCCATAGCAACCATTTTCCTTTCACTCTCACAAAGCCACTCCCTGAAGGGAAAAAGAAGCCAGGTATGGGGCAAACCATTTATGTACCACAATACCTCACAGTTGCCCAGGCTGGACTCGAACTCCTGGGCTCAAACAATCTTCCTGCCTCAACCTCCCAAGTAGCAAAGACTACAGGTATGAACCACATCCAGCTTTATATTATTTTTTTAATGTGCTGTTAGACTTGGCTGAGCCTATCCTTGTACTTCCAGGCACAACCAGGTTCTAAATGCTGTTAATGCACAGAGTCTAGAAGGGTTCTAAATGAGGGGGCCCTTGCCTCACATGTTAGCCAGAACCAGTGCCAGCCGTCTTCCCCTAGATAGGGTGATGTTCATGAGATTTTGCCAGAATCCCCTATTCCTATTTCCTGCGAGTTGGCTTTCTGTGTCTTCTATCTTGTCCCATCTTTACTAAATCTGGTAGGAATTTCTCCAAATTTGACATTTCTGCATGTTGCTCTCCATTTTCACATTTATTTGGTCATATCAGTCAAAAACAAAAAAGGAAGAGTTTTGGAAACCTCTCCATAGCCAGAATTTTTTTTGTATTGCAAAATATCTCCAGTTTCTCATCGCAATTCTTGTGCATTCCAGTGATAGTTGCATTTCTATCCCCAGAGATCAGAATGTAGCTTCATTTGTAATTACCAAAAAAAAGGCAAAAAACTGGATTAATATGGAGAACAAAATTATTTGGTGGTGATTTATTTTGCTATCAAACATTTGTTTATATAGCAGAACTACTATATATATGTCAAGATAATAAAATCAAGAATCTGATATTGGAGAAGAAATGCCTATACACTTAGACTTGAGAAGATCAACAGGAGAGTGACCTGGGGAAGCCTGAGGTTCTAGGAACATGTTCTTTCTGTCTGTGCTTTTGTGTGTCACAGACTCTGTACCTCTTTCTAGCATCATTCTGCCTGCTTTGTGTTTCTCTGTCAACTGCCTTGTGTGAAGAAAGCGGGTCTATGTTTGCAATTATCACAGATAACTTGGAAATAAAGACCAACAATCTAGGGTAAAAAAAAGTTGAAAAACTGGACCAATCTGCGAGCAGAAGCTTATGGATAGAATAAAAAAATAAACTTCTAGAAAGAGAAAATGCTGATGATAACCCCTCAGAAATGAGACGCATTAGACAAAAGTTGTGAAAAGAAACTCAGTGGCACAGATGAGAAAATTGCATAGTTTCTTCTTCTCTCAGCTCTCTTTCTGAATATGAAAACTTTTCAAATGTATTTGATATTGTGAGAAATACTAAGTCTCCCAAGTATAACAACTGTTTTTGCAATCTCTAGGAATTTTTTTTAAAACCAGATAAAGATAAAATATCCACTTTATTTAAACAATGTTTAAAAATATACTAAAAAGTATAGCTTATTTAAAGATCAGAAAACTATAATTCCATTGGTAACAAAACTGTTAAACATTTTAAATGTAACTAAATTTGGCTGAGCTCAGTGGCTCAGCCTGTAATCCCATTACTTTGGGAGGCCGAGACTAGTGGATTGTCTGAGCCCGTGGGTTTGAGACCCGCCTGGGCAGCTTGGCGAGACCTGGTCTCTACATAAATCAAAAACTAGCTGGGCATGGTGGTGTGTGCCTATAGTTCCAGCTCCTTGGAAGGCTGAGACGGAAGGATTGCCGGAGTCCAGCAGGTCGAGGCTGCAGTGGCCGGAAGTGTGCCACTGCACTCCGGTCTGGGTGACAGAGTGAGACTCCAACTCAAAAAAATAAATAAATAAATAAATGTGACTAAATCTAAAATTGATGACTTCCAAATAAATCATAGTTTTGCAATTAACAGAGTAGATTTGTGCTAACTCTGAGCAAAACAACGTATACAGAATATATTTATATATTTTTATATTTTAAACTAACAAAGTTGCTTCAGAAATATAGAGGCAATTTTTTAAAGAATTATTTGTTTTTTAACCTCAAAATTTCCACTTTGCTTCCACAGCTTTCATTTTTCCTGGACATTGTGCCTCCTTGGACATCACAGTAAGAGGTTGGTGGAACTAGGTGGGGCTCCCAACATCCTGACCCCAAGTCCGGGCTCTCTTCTTCCTACAGTATCTTCAAACTTTGATGTAAAAAAATATTAATTTTTTTTTTTTTGAGTTGGAGTCTCACTGTGTCACCCAGACTGGAGTGCAGTGGCTGCTCCCAGCCACTGCAGCCTCGACCTGCTGGGCTCCGGCTATCCTTCAGCCTCAGCCTTCCAAGTAACTGGAACTACAGGCGTGCGCTACCATACCTGGCTGATTTTTTTGATTTATTGTAGAGATGAGGTCTCGCCAAGTTGCCCAGGCGGGTCTCGAACCCGCAGGCTCAGGCAATCCACTCACCTCAGCCTCCCAAAGCACAGGATTACAGGCTGAGCCACCGAGCCCAGCAAAAATGTTAATTTTTATGGAATAGTCTATTTCTGTGTGCGTGACTCTGTGTGTGTGTGTGTGTGTGTGTGTGTGTGTGTGTGTGTGTGTGTGTATGTGTCTTTGTGTGTATGTGTGTGTCTCTGTGTGTGTCTGTGTTTGTTTAAGTGAATCACATAATTGCTTACCTTGGAAACACAACTGTCACTCACATTGCAACAACCTGATCTTTTGACTTCACAGCTTGGATGTCCTCAGAACATAGGACATCTGGATGTCCTATGGACTTTTAGTATTACATTGAAACCCTACACCAGCTGGTGTGGAAATGTAGACAGCAAAATGTTTCCTTAAACCAGTTCAGTCTGTTGCTGGGTCACAGCTGCTCATATAGATAAGAAATGAAAGAGAGGTATTCTGGTGACTTGACAGACTTTCTGCTGAGGCAGAAGAAGAAGGCCTTTCTTCCTCAGTAAGAATGACTCTATGACCAAGAAGGATGCACTCAAGGATGTTTAAGGGAAAATACATTGACATAGGAGAAAGCTGTGAGTTGGGACTTAACCTAGTAAGCCTGTCTTGAACTGGTCTTCATACATTATTAAGTTTGGTCATGATGATCTGATGGCACATGACAGAGGTACTGGGAGGTGACAGCGTGTTGAGGAAGGAGACAGAAGGCTGACAGAGATGTGCATATTAGAATGAATTTCTTATGTGGCACCAAAGAACATACCACTTGACTCTGTTCCCCAGGAAGACCCAGAGAACACCAAGAAATCTTTTAATTTAATAACATGTCTTCAGTTAAAAGAAGATCACTGGTGAGAGAGCAACCTCTTTTGTAGGTCTGGATCTACAGTAGGTGATTCTACCATGGACCTGGGGTCCCTGGTATTAACAGAGAGGGTAGAATTCTGGAATAGCAGAGGCCAGATGGTGGCATGTGGTCAGCAAGGCAGGAGTGGCAACCAGGTGCCTGACCAACGAGAATCTATGTCAATGGCCATGATATTCCTGGGGCAAAAAGTAAGATAGACCATGATATTCCTGGGGCAAGAAGTAAGAATATCAGCTTGAGAGCCACTTGATTTGTATGACCAGGAAAAAAAAAAATTCAGGAGCTAACACCAGAGCTACAGTGTACAATTTCAATCCCACACCAGTTTTCATATCTAAGCAAGTTCATTGACACAGAGATCATCGAGTCAAGGAAGTACCCTGCCATGGCACTGCAACCGCACATGATAAGTATTTCCTCAATTTTTTCTATAAGTGGCTTAAAAAACCTGAGGCCACTTATAGAATATCTGGATATTGAGAATAACCACATCTTTAGAGGGCTACTAGGTACAATATCTAAGCCAACACTGGTACCAAAGAGCCCTAAATACCATCATGGCCTCCCACTTAGAATAGGGGCTTATGCAGTCCAGGTGATAAACAGAGCCTTAGCAGGCCCATCTCACAGAGAGTTCATGGTTAGTTCCTTAGCCTCTGAGTGCATAGATCCAGAGGGTATATTCAAACCTGGCTAGACCTTTACATGACTTTCCTGTCCAAAGAAGTAATAACCACTTTGGTGAGAAGGGTCGAGTGGAAGCTCCTGAAGTTGCTCCTATCTCACCGAGAGTGTAAATCAGAGGCAAAACTTCATGTCAGAAGGAAATGCAGAGGCTGGAATCACCACCAAACACTTATAGGATGCAGAAAATGGTTATCATCATATTCCTATTTAATTTACTCATTTGACTCTTCAAGAAAGCAGATGAATTTTGGCACTACAGTACATTTAACCAAGTAGTAGGCTCAATTAAAACTATGGCATGCCATCTTCACTGGAAAAAACACAGCCTCTGGCAATTTGGTTTAGCAAATGCAGTCTTTTAAACCCTAGTAGCAGGGAAAGACAACCGCAATTTGCTTCTATCTGGGAATGACACCAACATACATGCTCATCATCCCACAAAACCTACACCTGAGTTCCATCACAGTGATGTTGCAAGGCAGGACTGGATCGCTGGAGCCCAGCAGGTCGAGGTTGCAGTGGCCGGGAGTGACCACTGCACTCCAGTCTGGGCGACAGAGTGAGACTCCAACTCAAAATACAACAACAAACTCCAAAAGAATGGGCATTCATTCCAGAGAAGTGAAAATTTGTGTTCAGACAAAGCCTGTACATACGTTTGTAGCAGCTTTATTCATAATTGCTAAAAACTGGAAACAACCCAGATGTCTTTCAAAGAGTGAATGGCTAAGGAAACTGTAACATATCCATGTCATAGAATACAACTCAACAGTAAAGAGGAATGAACTATTGACACACAGAATTATTTGGATGAATTTCCGGGGAATTTTACTGAGTGGGGAAAAAACTAATTCCAAAAGGTTACATTTTGTATGATTCCATTATGTTACATTCCTGAAAAGAGACAATTATGAAAGTAGAGAAGAGATCAATGGTTGCCAGGGATTAGGGACTGGTGGGGGCGGGAAGGGAAGTGGGTGTGGTTATAAAAGGCAATGGGAGGAGCTCCTGTGTTGATAGTACTATTCTGTGTCTTGGTTACACTTGCAATAAAACCACATAGAGATAAACACACACACACACACACAAATGAGTACATACAAAACTGGGGAAATCTAAATAAGATAAATAGATTGTATGAATGTCAACTTTCTGGTTGTAATATTGTAAAATATTGTTTTGCAAAATGGTGAAAAATTGATGAAAACTGGGAAAAGGAGGGGGAGTCCTTTTGTGTCACTTCTTTTTTTTTTTTTTTTTTTTTTTTTTTGAGTTAGAGTCTCACTCTGTTGCCCAGGCTGGAGGACAGTGGCACACTCCTGGCCACCACAGCCTCGACCTGCTGGACTCGGGCATTTCTTCTGCCTCAGCCTTCCAAGTAGCCAGAACTATAGGCACACGCCACATGCCTGGCTAATTTTTTTATTTATTGTGTAAATGAGGTTTCATCGGTTATCCAGGCTGGTCTCAAACCATGGGCTCAGGCAATCCTCTCACCTCGGTCTCCCAAAGTGCTGGGTTTATAGGCATGATCCACCATGCCCAGCCTGTGTCACTTCTTAAAATATGTGGTTGTACAAATGTTTCAAATTAAAGTTTTAAAATAAAAAGCAATATAACAAGTAGCTAGGTTGTGGAACTCACAGATGTATGTATAAAGAACATCTGCCCTTCTGTTATATGAAGGAGAAACTATACCCTGGATAGAATTTTCAGGAACACCAACAGTAGGAACAGATTCCAAAGATCCTGCACCTCACACAACACAGCAAGAGTGAGGATGGTGTGCTCCTAGCAGTCATGTTAGGCACCTCAAAAAGTGACTCTAGTTGATGACAATGTCATTAAATTAAAGACACTTGAAGACATTTTGAATAAAATTAATTCTTAAAATGTGAGAATTGAATAAAGTACTATTTCTGAAATAATGTGTTATCTGACATGAGATTTTAAATATGTAAAACCAAATTAACAAACTATTATAGGTAGACATTTGACAACTTTACTTACTTTCCTAAAACCTCACTTATTAAAGTTTTTAGAAATATTCTTATTGGAAAAATAGAAACCTTATGTTCAGGATGGCCAATGTATTTAATATAGAATATTATTGATGTGGAAAATTAGACTCAAAGAAATTGTGTGGGTGTTTAATACCACAAAGTATTAAAGAGGCAGAGTCAGGATTAGAACTCAGGTCAGCTTAACTCAAGACATAGAAGGGGAATTTTGCTGAGTGGGAAAAAAACGAATTCCAAACTGATTCCCATGGGCCTTTAAGTTTCTAACTTCCAAAATCTGACTGCAACATTCTACAAACCGTGCCTCACTGACAACCCAAACCCACTCTCTCCTCTTCATTCATTGAGCCATAACACAGTCTGCTTCAGTTTCCTTAGTGGGTTGTGTGGGTTCTGAGCTGCATGTCCCCTGTGCTGTACACAGCTCTCTGGTGTGTCCCTGCATATTTTCATATTGAGGTACAGGACTTTTGAATATGGGTGGAGGTTTTCAAATATACCTGAATTGTGCAAATGCAACCACATGCAAGAGTCTTGATAGACTCATGGAATCTGCTGAGACTCAAAGTCAAATCAAAATCCTCACTGAAGATGCTCTTCAAAGTCTCACCCCACAAATCCAATGAAGAATTTGATGTTTAGACTTCAGTGAGCATAAAGACAAGATGTGATACAGGCAGGCATTTGCAACGTATCTGTAAAGGGCTAGATAGCAAATATTTTAGGATTTGGGGCCATATAATTTCTGTCACAACTCCCTAAATCTGCCATGGTAGCTCTAAAGCGTCATGGATGACACATGGATGGATGAGTGTGGCTCTATCCCAATACAACTTTATTTGTACATACTGAGATTTGAATTCCATTTAATTTTTACATGTCATGAAATATTAGTATTCTTTCCATTTTTTCCAAATGTTAAAAAATGTAAAAACTGTGTTTGGCTCACAGACTATAAGAAGACAGGCAGCAAACTAAATTGGCTTTCTGCCCATAGTTTGATGACCCTGATGTAGAAAAATGAACTTTGGATTTAGAGTTAGAGGCCTTGAGTCAAAAAACTGCTGCTTTTGCTTGTCCAATGAGAGACATCAGGCAAGTCAAATGAGACCAAATAAACTTTTAGGGCCTTGATTTACTAATCAAAATAAAAGAATTGGATTAGATTAATCTTAAAAGCCCCTTCAACCCTAACATCCATAGTGGCTTCTGTTTCCTACCATATGGCAGACTCAGTGACCTTTTACAAATGCTTTCCAATGCAAAACATTAAAATGGTGGATAAGCTAAAATATCATTTGAAAAATCCTCACTGAGATGGCAAGAGTGTAAAGGAATTCCTCAGAGGTCAAAAATGACCCAAAAATCACACATCCAGAGTTCTCAAAAAGCCCTCAAACTCACAGGTTTCCTGGGAGCACCTACCAGTCTCTGGCACCTGTGAGTTTAGGTGTGATGTCAGCTTCCCATGGAGGATAATCAATGCAAGTCATACATGAGATCTTCACATAAGGCAAGAACCCCATAGTTCAGCACTCTCTCAGCACCGCTGAGTAGGAAAAGTAACCCAAACTTCAGAAAACCAGGCATGGAAGGGAACTTCCTCAAACTGATAAAGGGCATACACAATAAACCTATAGTTGACATTGTACTTTAATAATAGCGCATTAAATGTTATGCCCTCTCCCTAAGATCAGAAATAAGACAAGAATACCCATTCTCACCACCTCTGCTTGACATTATAGTGGATATTCTAGTCAGTGCAATGGGTCAAGAAAAAGAGAAAGAAAAATAAAATGTCATACAGATTGGAAAGGAAGACGTAAAACTGTCCCTATTTGCAGATGAAATTATTATATAAAAATCCTAAGGAATCTACAAAACTAAAAAGCACCAATAAGTGAACTTAGTAATTCCATAGTGTGCCTGTTGTTGATGTATTGCCTCTCAGCTCCAAATTCATCTTTTTAGCCTGCTCTGTGAAAATAGATTTGGGTTTTTTAGATTTTTTTTTTTTTCCTGTGACAGGTGAGACTGAAGTTCTGTCAGTGAAGGGCACTGACACAACACTGAAGGAGGAGGAGTCCTGCATCCTGGTTCCACCATGCTTGCTGGGAGGCTTTCACAGGGAGCACAGGCTCCCCAGGGCAGGCTCTGCAAGCACTTCTGCTTTTCCAGTGCCTTCCTCCTGCCATGCACAGTGGCCAGCAGCTCCCCATCCACCCCACCCTCCCTGGGCAGTTCTGTGAGTGGCAGTAAGAGGCCTCAAGAGCACAGCTCTCCTGGCACCCTTGAGGGTAGTTCCAGCAAGTTCTGCAACTCTGCATGCAGCAACTGCTGCACCATCCCAAGAGCCTCATTCCTGTTCTGTCCAGCAAGATTTGGGTCTCCGGCCTGGGGTGGGAAAGGGTCTCTTTTTTGGGTGCTCTCTCTAAAGCCTAGGATTAGGGACTGCTTCTTATAACTGTTATTTCTGTATCCATTAGGATTTTCTTCACTTTTTTACTAGTCAGCTCCTCATAATTCTAATCTCTTGTTGTAGTTAATAACTGCTTATATTAAACTTTGTTCAAATTTCTGTGTGGTTACTCTCTCCCGATTGGACCCAGACTTATACCTGCAGGCTATGCTTTTGTATACCATGGGTTAACAGCTGTATTTTTAAATGCTAGCATCAATCAATAGGAAAATTAAAAATTGAAAATTCCACTTACAATCACATCAAGAAACATAGAATACTTAGGAATAAAAGTAACAAAAGATGTATAAGACCTCTTCACTGAAAACTATATAACACTGCTGAAAACTATATAACATTGCTAAGAAGACTTAAATAAATGATCAGAAAACTTGATACTTTAGATGTTAATTCTTCCCAAATTTGAACTTAATGTACTCTGTGCACTTAATGCAATTTGAATCATTTCAGCAAGCTTAAAAAAAATTCTTAAATTTCTGTGAAAATATAGAGGTCTAGAACAGCCAAAGCACTTTTTAAAAAAATACAACAAAGTCTTGCATGAATGAATTCAAACTTATTATAGTTATAGTAATCAAGACAGGATGGTACTGGCATAGGAGCTCACAAATAAGTCAATGGAGTAGACTAAACAGCCCAGAACTAAAGAGCCCAGACCCGTAAAATCATTTGATTTTCAACAAAGTGCCAAAGCAATTCAATGGAGAAAGGAAAGTATGTTCAAGAAATTGTCCTGGAATTCTGGATATTCATATGGAAAAAATAATAATAAACATCAATTTCTACCTCATACTATTTCCAGAAACTAATTCAAGATAGATCAGCAAACCAAATATAAGAGTTAAAACCATAAAAATTATAGAAAAAAATAAGAGAATATCTTAATGACTAGGGAAGAAGAAGCCTCTTAGGATACTGAAAGCAATAATTATAAAGGAAAATATTGGTAAATTGACTTTACCAGAATTTAAAACTTCAACTTGTCAAAAATTGCAGTTAAGAAAACAAATAGGCAAGCCACAGAACTTGGAGAAAATATTCACAAAACAAATATCTGACAAAGAGGCTGATAGTCAAGATATATTAAAAAATTCCTATAACTCAACTAAAGACAAACAACACAACCTAAAATAAGGATAAAAGGTTTAAAAAGATTCTAATTGTGCATGAACACATATATAAATGGCTATAGGCACAGGAAAAAGTGTTCCATATTGTTAGTCATCAGGAAAAGCAAGTCAAAACCAAATGAGATACTGCTACATGCTGAAATTAAACTGCTAAAATGCAAAAGGCTGACAACACTAAATGTGGGAGACCATGTGGGCAACTGGAACTCTTCTGTTGTTGGAAAAGTAAAATGGAAAACCAGCTGCTTCTGAGAGGGTAAGATCAAGAATTGACTAGGGAAAGCACAAAGACTATTTCTGGAGCTGGGCTCGGTGGCTCAACCTGTAATCCCGCGCCTTTGGGAGGCTGAGGTGAGTGGATTGCCTGAGTCCACGGGTTCGAGACCCGCCTGGGCAGTGAGACCTCATCTCTACAATAAATCAAAAAAATCAACCGGGCATGGTAGCGCATGCCTGTAATTTCAGCTATGGGAAGGCTGAGGCGGAAGGATCACCGGAGCCCAGCAGGTCGAGGCTGCAGTGGCCGGGAGCGGCCACTGCACTCCAGTCTGGGCGACAGAGTAAGACTTGAACTCAAAAAAAATAAAAAATAAAATAAAGATTATTTCTGAGTTGATGACGATGTTCTATCACTCCATAGGGGTTTGCATTACATAGGAGGATGCAATTTTCAACATTTACACTTAAAATTTGACCATTTCATTGTATCTAAAGTTTACGCTAAAAGAAATATATATTTATTAAATGACAAAACTACCAAAAATGACTGAAATTACTGGCATATTGTACAGTGGTAAGCCTATGGTTTTCTGAAGAAAAAGAAAAAAAGAAATATAAAGATGAAGATGGGGCACCAAAAAAATGTATACACATTTTAAGTATGATATTCACGTTCAAAAGATGGCACTAATCAAATGAACGCTAACATCGCCATGCGACAGGCAGAACAAAGAAAATAGTGAAAGCATGGTTGAGCAAATGCTATACTATACTTTGCTACCATAATTCAATTCAACTTTGAAAATACATAGCTGACATCACTTAAAATGTGTATATATATTTTTGGCACCCCTGTGTATAAACAAATGTTGAACTCCAGTTAATAGCATGCATAGCAATATACATACTGATGTTTTCATTTTGCTTTGAAATAGATGGATGAATGGGAAAATGCATATTAAAGCAAGTGTAGTGAACTTCTTTTGGTGGAATCATGGCAGAAAGGGCATGAGTTTCCATTGTAAAATTCTTTCAACTTTTTTGCATGCTTATAGTTTTTCATAACAAGATTTAAGAAATGTGACTTTGAGGTGGTAGAAATTTTCTTACAGCAAAAATGTACAAAAGATAGACACATTTTACTACCTTAAAACAAAGAAAGACTGATCAGCAAAAGATCAACAAAACCGTGAAGAAAATGAAGAGTGAAAATAACAAACAAAAACTCAAGGACGATATCTCCATCTCTCACATATAAAATCAACAAAGGATTTGAGGGTTTGTTCAGAATTCATAGAAACGTGTACACATCAAATTTAAAAGGGAAAAACAACCGATGCATATATGGGGAAAAGACATGTATTTTGGATAGTAGGAAAGAAAATGAACATTAGTAATTTAAGGAATGCAAACTAAAATCAAAATTAGATATAATTCGGTAATCACCAGCTTGGCAAAAATTTAAGTCTGTTAACAACAAGCGTTGGGGAATGGGGTTGGCTGAATGACAGCCCCTAAGATGTCCACACCCTGATTCCCAGACCCTGTGAAAGTTATGTCACATGGCAAAAGGGACTTGCATGAAGGTATGACTAAGGATCCTGAGTTGGGAGATGATCCCAGATGATCCATGTGGACCCAAAGATATCGTCACACATGTGCTTGTAAGAAGGAACCAAAGGAAATCACAACCACAGAAGAGGAGGGTGATATGATGGAGAAAGCTGTTGCTGCAGTGAGGTATTTTCAAGAATCCAGACAGAACTAGAAGCTGAAGTGGGTGGACCGTCTCTTCAAAGCCTCCAGGACTCAGCACTGCCGGTGTCTTGGCTTTAGCCCAGAGAAACAGATTTTTAAAGCCATCTATATAAAATTAATATTGGGGTACAGGGTAAAAACTGTAGAAGAGACCCATGCCCTGAAAAGCTGCAGCTATGGTCAGAATTTAACAAATCTCTTGTTTCTAAGTTTGCTTTCACTCCAATGGGATACAATTATCTTCGTGTCCTGACCCCTGGGAGAGGGGAAGCTGCCCCACAAGGTTGATAAACATGTTTCCCTCAAACAATGCACCTAAGACTACATCAATTCAAAAGCAGAGGTTGAAGAGAACGAAGTGGCTCCAATCTCTAGGGACCCTAACTCCCTCATATCATCCTCCTAAACTACCTCCATGATGGCTCACTGCTAAGGACTAGTAGCTGATGGTTGAGGGACTTGCTTTATAGGGAGCATCTATTGTAAAACCTAAGAAGAATATTTGAGATATTTTTCAGACTTTGCACTCTGATGGACCCGAGGTCCCACTTGGGCCCAGAAATCATACCAGGACACTGGCACCACCAATCCTGTGATACCCTCCCCCAGAAGCTGGCTCTGTGACATAAAGACAGTTTCCAACACCCTCCCAAAACTCTCTTTAAAAATTCTAGCTTCTGAATTCCCGGGGAGGCAGATTTAAGAAATATCTCCCATCCTCCTCACTCAGTTGCTTTTCAATATTAAATTCTTTCTCTATCAGTGATGACTACATCAGTCTTGTTTTTTCCTGCAGTGGGCATAAGAATCCACTCAAGCTGTAATAGTTTTTTAGACTTCTGACGTCTAGAATATTAAGACAGTAAATTTATGTTGCTTAAGCCACTGGGTTTGTAGTAATTTATTATAGCAGCACTAGGAGTCTAGTACAGGGAAGATGTGGATTTCAAAGATTATGCACTGCTGGTGGTGGGATAAATTGGCTTAACCATCTTAGAAAACAGTTTATAGTTATCTAGATAAACTGAAGATGTGTATACCCTATGCTGAGACAAATACTCTTGAGAAATTATTGCACATATGCTCCAGGAAACATGCAAGACAATGTTTATAGAATCATTACTCATAATAAGAAAAAAAAAAAGAAACTCCCCAAATGTCAAAGACATGCAAATTTGTATGTAAGTTATAGTGAAATCATATAATGGAACATTATACACCAGCGAAAATTACTGAAATACAATTTAATGCTAATGAATCTCAAAAACATAATTAAGAGAGGGAAAGGCAGGTTTTTGGAAAATACATACATTGTTAAAATATGTATGTTTCCCAAAACAGACAAAATTAAACAATATACCACTTATAATAACCAAAAGAAAAATAATTGTAAAATCAAAAGAGTGGTAGTCTCTGAGGAGGAAGGAAGAAGAAGGGTCAATCAAGTTCTATCTTCCACATTCAGTTGCTCTTTTCCTATTTTTATCCAACTTGCCAACTCCATTTTAAAAAATAAGGAGAGACCTTTAAAATTCATCCCTTTCCCTCCCAAATCCTCTCAAAACATGGAATGATAACTTAGCTCTTTCTTTTTAAGATTTTTTCTCTGACCAGGCGTAGTGGCTTACAATATAATCCCAGCCCTTTTGGGAGGCAGAAGTGAGAGGATTGCCTGAGCTCAGGGGTTCGAGACCAGCCTGGGCAATTTCATGAGACCTGATCTCTACAATGAATCAAAAAATTAGTTGGGCATAGTGGTGCATGCCTGTAGTCCCAGACACTTGAAAGGCTGAGGTACAAGAATTACCTGAACCCCTTAGGTCAAGGTCATGATGAGCCATGATCGTGCCACTGCACTCCAGCCTGGATGAAAGAGTGGGACTCCAACTCAAAAAAACAAAATTACTTCTCTTATACTTATATAACACAATTCCAGACAATGTATTTATGCTTATGCACTTATTTCAAATATACAGACATATACCATATTATTTTTCTTACTTTCTTCCACCTTAAGATTTCCTTGTATTTCTTTATTGTTTTGTCTGTTCTTTTCTCAATATGTTTCTCAGAAAGGGTAGGTGGGTGATACACTGTATGAATTCTTGTCTATACACAAACATTTTTTTCCCCGCAGGTGAGTGACATCTTAGCTAATTGCAGAAAGCATGCTTAGACGCCTTTTCTTTCAGTGGTCTGTACAAGTCCTTCCATCTTCTTACCAAAACTTACAAGACACACAAAGAGCTTGAAATGTCTAATCTTAAATACTTTTATTATTAATAGAGAAGTATGCAAAAATGAAGGTGCCTATGGCCATTCCACCTTGAAAGCATCTGACAGCATCTGAAAAAATGAAGGAGTGAATCAGAGATGGATGCACTATGATGCTAATGAGACTTTGGAGTGCCTCATTTTCACAGACCCCTTACTTGATTTTGTTTTTTGTTTGTTGGTTTTTGAGTTGAGGTCTCACTCTGTCGCCCAGACTGGAGTGCAGCGGCACAATCATGGCTCACCCCAGCCTTGACCTCCTGGACTCAGGCAACCCTTCTGCCTCAGCCTCCCAAGTAGCTAGGACTACAGGCACGTATGTGTCACCACTTGGCTAAATTAAATTTTTTTGTAAAGATGAGGTCACACTTTGTTTTCCAGGCTGGTCTTGAACTCCTGGGCTCAAGCAATGCTCCTGCCTCAGCCTCCCAAAGTGCTGGATTACAGGCATGAGCTATCATGCCAGCCAATTTTGTACTTATTCTGTAATATTTTAAAAGAATTTTTCAGGCTGGGCTTGGGTGGCTCAGCCTGTAATCCCAGCACTTTGGGAGGCCGAGGCAAATGGATTGCCTGAGCCCGTGGGTTCGAGACCAACCCAGGCAACTTGGCAAGACTTTGTCTCTACAATAAATCGAAAATTAGCCAGGCATGGTAGTGTGCACCTGTAGTTCTGGCTACTTGGAAGGCTGAGTGGAAGGATGGCTGGAGCCCAGCAGGTCGATGCTGGGGTGGCTGTGAGTGTGCCACTGCACTCCAACCTGGGTGACAGAGTGAGACTTCAACTAAAAAAAAAAAAGAATTTTTCCAAACATATAAAAGTTTCAGGTTCCACAAAATCTAAGCAAAAAACTTGGAATTAAGTACTCAACTAAAGAAATTGGATGTGGCCAGGTTCGGTGGCTCAGCCTGTAATCCCGCGCTTTGGGAGGCCAAGGTGAATGAATTACCTGAGCCCGCGAGTTCGAGACCCGCATGGGCAACTTGGTAAGACCTCATCTCTACAATAAATCAAAAATTAGCCGGGCGTGGTAGCGCGCACCTGTAGTTCCAGCTACTTGGAAGGCTGAGGCGGAAGGATCGCCAGAGCCCAGCAGGTCGAGGCTGCAGTGGCCGGGAGCGTGCCACTGCACTCCAGTCTGGGCAACTGAGTGAGACTCCAACTCAAAAAAAAAAAAAAAGAAAAGAAAAGAAATTGGAACAACAAATAAACCAGAAAGTTATAGAGAAAGAATTAATAAAGGTAAAAGCTGAAATTGATAAAACAGGAAAAAAATAGTAGAAAGCTTAAAAATTTCTCTAAAAATCTGGTTATTTAAAAAAAACAGCCAGGCTCGGTGGCTCAGCCTGTAATCCCGCACTTTGGGAGGCCAAGGTGGGTGGATTGCCTGAGTCCACGGGTTGGAGACCTGCCTGGGCAACTTGGCGAGACCTCATCTCTACAGTAAATCAAAATTTAGCCGAGCGTGGTAGTGCATGCCTGTAGTTCCAGTATAGCAGAATGTGGCAAACGCTCAAATATATATTTCTTGTGTGATTGAGTGAATGAACGCAGAAACAAAACACATGAGTAACTGCTTCAGGATCAACAGTTGGCCCCATGGCAATCACCTGGGATGACAAATTGTCTCCCACTAACCCTGTGGCAGAAAGGGAGGCTGGTAGCAGTTAAAGGTATTTTCTTTTTGAAAGTCAAGCTGCAAGCTCTAAAGACCCGCCAGGCTGGTTTTGTTGGAAAAAGTCAAATGGCCAAAGACTGAGCGCTGTCATGGAAATGCAAAAGAGTAACTAATTCACAGACTTACCAAAACCCCTCTTTTGAAGTTGATAGTTTACAACACTGCAGTTCCTGGAGACCATTTGTTCTTTGAAAGATCTGATTTTTCTGAACACCACCTTGTAAATTCCAAAGAAGATGTGTAATTGCTCAACATGACCCCCTTCCCTTACCAAAACGAAGGTATAATACCCTGCTTCTCCTGTTCTGGGGAGCTCGACCAGGAAGCATCAGCCCGTCGCGCCCGCCGAGCCCTCCTGTGTAATAAAGTGCCACTTCCTATAATAGTCTCAGTATCATGATCTCTATGTCTTCCCACTACACCAGCTACTTGGAAGGATCGCCGGAGCCCAGCAGGTCGAGGCTGTGGTGGCCGGGAGCAGCCACTGCACTTCAGTCTGGGTGACAGAGTGAGAGTCCAACTCAAAAAAAAAAAAACAATAAAAATAGATAAACCTCTCACAGTTCTACCAGTGAAAGAAAGAAAGCACCAATGGAGTGAGAATGACACATAATCAGATACAAACAAGACTTTAAAAGTATGAGAGAAGGATGCATGCAGCTTTATAACAACAGATGAGACCATTGAAAGGAACTAAAAACTCTCAATAATTGATCTAAGAAAAAATGAAAAACTTGAATGAACCAGTTTCTTTTAAAGACATTAAAAACGTGTTTAAAGATTTACTATTAAAAAAAGATTCATGATCTTTCAGCTAACCTTTAAAAACCACATATTTCAATATGTTTTACATTATTTACATAGAAAAAGATAGAAAGTTCTCCAATTTGTATGAAGCCAGAGTACACTTAACATAAAAGCCTGAAAAAATAAAAAGTCATAGACCTGTCTTACTTATGAATGTAGATGCAAAACACATATAGATTAGCAAATAGAATTCTAGCAAATTATCCAAAGAACAGAACACTTTGAACAAATAGAACTTATGTCAGGAATACATGGAAAATTCAGTAAGTAACAAGATAACCATAAAGTTAATCCACTACAATAGTACTGGAAAACTTTCTTTAAAAAAACAGACAGTAAATATTTTAGACTTTCAGTTTATATGGTCTCTGTGGTAACTACTCAACTGCCATTGTAACACAAAAGCACTCTTAGACAATAGTAAATAAATGGGTGGTGCGATGTTCCAATAAATTTTTTTTTTCAAAAACAAGAAGTTACACAGGAACAGTGGTTCCCACCTGTAATCTCAGCACTTTGGGAGGCTGAGGTGGGAGGATAACTTGAGACCAGGAGTTTAAGATCAGCCTGGGAGACATAGCAAGGCTCCATTTCTACAAAAATAAAATATTAGCCAGGAATGGTAGCGTATACCCATAGTTCTAACAGACTGCTCAGGTGTGAGGAAGGAGGATCATTTGAGCCCAGGAGTGGGAGACTGCAGTGAGTTATGATCACAACACTACACTCCAGTCTAGATGACAGAGCAAGACCCTATCTCCAAAACAAATACAACAAATCAAAACCAGGAAGCTGACCCTCAGACTGTGGTTTGTCAGTCTTTATTACATCAATAAACTAATGGGGAAAAAAATCATATAATTACACAGTTGTTTTGGTCTAAGTTTCTCTAGCACATCCTGAGACAAGGATTTAATTCCAAAATATTTATTAAGGCCATGATCCAGGAAACACTAATGGCGAATGAGGAAGTGAGACAGAGAAAGGCGGCAACCAATAAAGGAATGCATCATCAAACCAGTTCCCACTGTGGGCAACTGAAGCTTAAACCCACTGGGAACCTTGAGAGACACTATGGAACACGTTTTAGAATTGCCTCTACCAAAGGGTAAAGAAACTGGGGAACTGCCAATCAAATCCCATCTACCATTAGTTGAGAACTGCTGTACGGGTGTTTGTTCTCTAGAACTGGAGGCTTGCTCTGTTGCTCTCTGGGCCAGAAAAAAACACTCTTGGCAGAGAGTCACAGCTATTCACAGTAAACAACCTTGGGTATGTAGAGGTAAGCACTAAGGGGATAGAACAGGCGCTGATTGCATTTGCTACCTTAGTAAATTCTGCAAAAGTGTGATAAAATTTAGCAGTCTATCCCAATAAAAATGACATAGCAGAAATAGAAGAAAAATACTTAAATATAATGGAGGAAACTTACCAAAAACCACCATTAAATATTATCCTAAATGACAGAATACTAAGACTATCTAGGCAGAAATCCCTGCTATTGCTTTCAGTTTTAAAGTCTTAGAGATTTCAGACAATACATTAGGTTACATATGAAAGAACGTATAGAAACATTTGAAAAAAAATTAGAAAAACCAAGGGACTTTAATAACAAAAGGAAAACCTACTAGAAGATAGAGCTTTTAGGGAGGTAACTGATATTAAAGGAGGTCATAAGGGTGAGGTGATCATGAAAAAGCCAGGAAGAGAGGTCCAACAAGAAATGGAATTTGCCAGGACCCTGATAATGGACCTCTCCAGAGCAGTGAGAAATAAACATCTGTTGTTTAAGTCCCCCTTTGTGTGGTATTTTGTTATGGCAGCCCCAGAAGACTAATCTATGTACCCTTAGGGTCCTAAGTACACTTAGGAATAAGAAGATTCTTAGGAATGTTTTTGTCAGGAAAGATGTGAAATCTAAATTTGAAAGCTATAAAATCTTATTTTCAAACATAAAAAAGTCAAAACAAATAGACACACCATATTTTTTAATGAGAATACATAATATAAAAATGTCAATTCTCTGTAACTAATGTGAAAATATCATGCAATTCCCAGCAGAACCCAGTAGAAAACGAATGTTGGAAGGTTTTTTGTTTGTATTTTAGAAATAGATAACTTGGCATTAAAAAAATGAGAATAAATTCCTGATACAATCTCAGAAATGAAACAGAAGGCAGAGTGAAGGAAGAGAGCCAATGTGTTGAGAAAGTCGCTTCCCCAGGCAGAAGGATGCGTAGGCCACTGTATTAAAATTAGTGGAGACTTTGCATAGGAAGAGAAAAACGTGTCAATAAAAATGAACAGGGATCCAGAAGTAGAACACAGTGACTGAAAATTGTTAAATCACAACTTTGGAATTCAGTGGGAAAAAAAACGAGGTGTTTAACACAGCTGTCCTTCAGTGTCTGCAGGGGACTGATCCCGGGCCCACCATGAATGCTCAAGTCCCAGATATTAATTGGCTAGTATTTGGAGACAGGAATGAGATGGTTGACAAGAAACAGCTACAGTGTGTCTCTCCCAGGGAGTAAACCAAAACCTCAGCACTCAGAGAGGAAAGAGACCAGCAGCACACCCCATGATTCATCAGAGTAGCAACTGAAACCACAGTGTGTAAAGATAAAAACTGATCAGCCTGTATTGGAACTAGTCAGACTCGTCTGAATCACCACACAAGCCATGAGCAGCCTCCAGATGCAGCAGAGGAGCTGCGTGAGAGGAATTCAGGAGATCTGTGTTACTGCCAGGAACTTCGAAGGCCCCCTGAGTCTTGTGGGACTCCTGGTAAATGCCTTATCCACAGTTGTACTCTGCCAAAACCCACATGAAGCAGTGCAGGGGAAAAAAAGCCCTGAGCAGCTCCAGCAGCCATTTCTCAGGAACTCAGTCCTTGCTGCCAGTTGCTATCTAGCCAGACTAGGAGAGAATAGGCCCCAAGAGCAAATTCCACTGGAGCAGAGAGTTACTGGCTGGGGCAGGCTCCCATCAGAAGATCTGAGGCTAGCACCCCTTTTACATTCTGAACACAGACTACCTTAGGCTAAGACAGGGGAGCTGAGTGGGACTCATTGCCCTAGCAACATTTCACTCCTCATGTAAACTCTTCCGTGTAGCCTCTGCACAACACAGCAGCATTACCCCAGTGGCTAGGGACTCCTTCCCAGTCTCCACTGAATTAAGCAGTACTGCACACAGATGGGGAGTGTGAGCACTTCCTGCCCCCTGCGGCCCCCTCTAAGACGCAAGACAGACAGAGATCTTGGGTACTCTCCACAGCCCTGCCCATCACCTAGATCAGCTGGGTACTCTCCAAGGGTCAACACAGACCAAGCAGAAATTTCACAGTCAATATCACAGCTGGCTGTCTTCCCCAAGCATTATGTCCTAGCCAGAGGTCAACAAGCACAGCTTATTATATCTGATATAATACCTTAGTTTGGGGGAAGATCTCATCCCAGATACCACCATCCAAACCACCCTCAGGATATCTTGAGCCTGTATACCTGGGTACCCAACACAGCACTACCACAACTGGCAAATGAGAAACTCACCAAACTAATACTGCATATAAGCAGGGGAACTCTTCAGTCCCCTGCCAATCTCAAATAAGAATAAATAGTCTACCTGAATTCTGATAATATGAAAAAGCAGAGTTCTTCAACATCCACAAAGACAACACTAACTATTAAGTAATGTACCCTAACTAAAGTGAAATATTTGAAATTCCAGAGACAAAATTCAAAAGGTTGGTTATAATATTGCTCAATAAAATCCAAGAGAAAGTTGAAAATTTACATAAAGAAAATTTTTAAGAAACTATTCAGAACACAAATGAAAAATTCTCCAAAGAGATAGACACTTTAAAAAAAAAACCCAAACTGAACTTCTGAAAGTGAAAGACTCATTTAGGGAGGTACAAAATGGAGTGGAAAGTTTTAACAGTAGACTAGAAGTAGAAGAAAGGATCTCAGAAGTTGAAGGCAAGGCTTTTGAACTAACCCAATCAGACAACAATAAAGAAAAAAGAATCAAAAGAATGGAACAGTCTCCAAAAAATGTGGGATTATGCAGAATGTTCAAACATAAGAATCATGGGTATTCCTGAGGAAGAAGAGAAAGCAACGGGTTTGAAAAAGCTATCTGAGGACATAATAGAGAAAAATTTCCCTGGCCTTGCCAGAGATTTAAACATTCATAAGAGGTTCAAAGAACCCATGGAAGATTCATTGCAAAAAGCTCATCACCAAGACTTATAGTCATCCTGCTATGCAAAGTTAATATAATGGAAGGAATTCTAAGAATAGTGAGACAAAATCATCAAATAACTTCCAAAGGTATGCCTATAAGACTAACAGTTGACTTCTCGGCAGAAACTCTACAAGCCAGAAGAGATTGAGGCCCTATCTTCAATCTCCTCAAACAGAATTAACAGTCAGCCAAGGATTTTTTATCCCACAAAATTGAGTTTCATAAATGAAGAAGAAATAAAGTCTTTCTCAGACAAGCAAACACCGAAGGGATTTGTCACCACTAGACTGGTTCTTCAAGAAATGTTGAAGGAGCTCTAAATGTTGAAACAAAAGGTCAAAGTATACCAACAGAAAAACACTGGAAATCATAAAGCTCAAGGGCTTATAAACACAAACACACTAGAGAGGAAAAAATAATCAACCAGGCAACAACCAACATGGTAAATGAAACAGTACCTTAAATATCATTATTAGCCCTGAATGTAAATGGTCTCAATGTTCCTCTCAAAAGATATAGTTTGGCAGAAAAAGCACAATACAAATATCTGCTACCTGAAGAGGCCCACAACACACAAAGACTCCTATATACTCAAGGTAAATAGGTGGAGAAAAATAATCCATGCAAACAGAAACCAAAAGCAAGTAGAAGTAGTCATTCTTACATCAGGTAAAATAGACTTTAAATTAACACCAGTGAAAAAAGACAGACAAAGTTATTATATAATGATAAGGAGATGAAACCAATGAGAAGATACAACAATAAAAATATAATATAAAACACCAGGGCTCCTAGCTTTATAAAACAAATTCTACTAGACCTAAGAAAAAAAGATAGACAGCAATACAATAATAGTGGGAGACTTCAACACTTCATTGACATCAATAGATCATCAAGGTAGAAAGTCAACAAAGAAACATTGGCATTAAACTTGACCCTACAGCAAATGTACCTAACAGATATCTACAGAACATTCCACCCCAAAACTACAGAATATACATTTTTCTCATCAACATGTGGAATATTCTCCAAGATAGACCATATGATAGGCTACAAATCAAGTATCAATAAATTTTTTTAAAAAATCATATCAAGTAACTTTTCAAACCATAGTGGAATAAAACTAGAAATTAACTCGAAGAAGAACTCATGATACCAAATAAATATATAGAAATTAAACAATCTGCTCCTAAATAATCTTTGGGTCACAATGAAATCAACATGGAAATTTTTAGATTCCTTGAAATGAATGAAAGCAATGACAACACAAGTTATCATAACCTTTGGGACACAGTCAAAGCAGTGCTTAGAGGAAAATGTACAGACTAAAGACCTATATTAATAAGACTAATAGATCCCATATTTACAACCTAATGTCACACCTCAAGGAACTAGAAGAACGTAAACACACCAAACCCAAAGCTAGCAGAAGAAAAGAAATAATGAAGATCAGAGCAGAAGTAAAAGAAATGGGGGAAAAAAATACAGGATCAATGAAACAAATAGTTCTTTAAAAAGATGAATAAAATTGATAGACCACTAACTAGATAAATTAAGAAATGAAGAGAGCAGAAGATTAAAACAAGATCCTTACCTATCACCATACACAAAAAACAACTCTAAATGGATCAAGGATCTAAATGTAGAAAACCTCAAGCTATAAGAACCTTAGAAAATGCAGGAGACACCCTTATGAAATTGGAACTGACAGCCAATTCCTGATCAAAATCCCAAAAGCCCATGTCATAAGAGATAAGATAGACAAGCGGGATCTCACCAAACTGAAAAACTTCTGCAAAGAAAAAGAAACCTTCAAGAGAGCAGGGAGACAGCCCACAGAATGAGAAAAAAATTTGTCAACTGTATATCTGACAAAGGCCTAACATCCAGGATCTACAAGTAACTCAAATGTGCCGAAAAGCAAAAAAAAACAAACAGCCCTATTACACAGAGCAAGAGATATGAACACTTTTCAAAAGAAAACATATGAGCAACCAACAGATACATTAAAAAATGCAGCCTCATTAATTATCAAAGAAATACAAATTAAAACCACAATGAAATACCGCCTAACTCCAGTCAGGATGTCCTTTATCAATAACCCCAAAAATAACAGATGCTGGAGAGGGTGTGAGGAAAAGGGAACACTTCTACACTGTTGGTGAGAGTGTAAACTAGTACAACCTCTGAGGAAAACAGTTTGGTGATCCCTAAAAGATCTAAAAATCGACCTTCCATACGACTCCACAATCCCACTTCTGGGAATATACTTAGAGGAACTCAAATCACTCTATGATAAAGATACCTGCACACGCATGTTTATTGCAGCATTATTCACAATAGCAAAAACATGGAACCAACCATGCTGTCTATCAAAAGAAGGCTGGATCTTTCTAAAAAATGTAGCACATATACACGATGGAATATTATGCAGCCATAAAGAAGGACAAAATGATGAACTTCACAGCAACTTGGATGGACTTAGAGTCTTTAATACTGAGTGATATGTCATAGAAACAAAGTACTGAGTTCTTTGATAACCACATGTTATCACTCATAAGCAGACCCTAAACAATTATTTTGATACTATGAGAAAGGGATTGGCAGTAGTGGGAAACTGTCAGAGAAGGGGAGGGCACACCTCATCAATAAGGGTACCTGATCTCACACCAGGTGAAGTGAGGACCAAGGTGATGCCCAAACTTAACCTACACAATGACCATTTGTCTGGGTTAGCTAACCCTGAATTGTATCCCACAACTTTAAAGTAAAAATTTTTAAAAATAAAATAACACACCATCCCAAAAAGAAAGAAAGAAAGAAAGAGAGAAGATTCAATTTAGCTCAATTAAAAATGAAAACGGAGACCTTATAACTGATATCACAGAAATACTAGAGCTCATCCAAGATTATTATGAACAATTCTTTGCAAACAAACTAGACAATCTAAAGGAAATGGATAAATAAATTTGAATCAGGAGGAAATAGAAATCTCAAAGAGTAATAACAAGTAACGAAATTTAAACAGTAATTAAGAGTATCCCAATAAAATAAAGTCCAGGACCTGATGGATTCATAGCTAAATTCTACCAGACTTTCAAAGAAGATCTAATACCAATTTTACTGAAGCTATTCCATAAGATTGAAGAGGAGGAAATTCTCCCCAACTCATTCTGTGAATGCAGTTTCACTCTGATACCAAGGCCAGGAAAAGACATAAAAAGAGAACTCAATATCCCTGATGAACATAGATGCAAAAATCCTCAACAAAATATTAACAAACTGAATTCAACAGCTCATAAAATTAAAATAAAATAAAATTTTAAAACCACCACAATCAAGTAGGTTTTATTCTAGGGATGAAAAGATGGTTCAACATACACAAACATGATCTACCACCTAAATAGAGTTAAAAACAAAAATCATATAGTCATTTCAATAGATGCAGAAAAAAACATTTGATAAAATCCAGCATCCCTTCATAATGAAAACCTCAGCAAAAGAGGCATAGAGGGAACAGTTCTGAAAATAATTAAACCTGTATAAGACAAACCTAAAACCAATGTCTTCCTGAACAGAGAAAAGCTAAATGCATCCACCATCCACTCCCCCCCCACACACACACCCCCACCCCAGATCTGGGACAAGACAAGGATGCCTACTTTCACCACTCCAATTTACATAGTACTGGAAGTCTTAGCCAGGGAAATCAAGCAAGAGAAAGAAATAAAGGCTACCAAAATTGGAAAAGAGAAATCAGACTACCTCTGTATGCCAATAATATGATCTTATACCTAGAGAATCCTAAACACTTATCCAAAACACTCCTGGACTTGATAAATGAATTTGGTAAAGTTTCAGGATACAAAATCAACACACACAAATCAGTAGCACTGCTATACAGTAACAACCAATCTGAGAAAAAGAATCAAGAAATCAATTCCCTTTAAAATAGCAGCCAAAAAACTAACACACCTAGGAACATATTTAACCAAGAAGGTGAAAGATTTCTACAAGGAGAACTACAAAACACTGGTGAAAGAAACTGTAGAGGACATAAACAAGTGAAAAACATCCCATGCTCATGGATTGGAAGAATTGACATTGTTAAAATGTCCATATTACCCAAAGTAATCTACAGATTCAAAGCAATCCTTATCAAACTAGTGACATCATTTTTCACATAATTAGAAAAAATAATCCTATAATTCATATGGAACCAAAAAAGAGCCAGAATGGCCAAAGCAATCCTAAACAAAAAGAACAAAGCTGAAAGCATCACATTACCTGACTTCAAATTATGCTACAAGACTGTAGCAACCAAAACAGCATGGTACTGGTGCAAGAGCAGACACATGGACCAATAGAACAGAATAGAAAATCCAGAAATAAGCCCAAATACCTACAAACAACTGATCTTTGACAAAACAGACAAAGCACACTAGGACAAGGACACCCTATTCAACAAGTAGTGCTGGGAAAATTGGATAGCTATATGCAGAAAAATGAAACTTGATCCCTATCTATCCTCATATACAAAAATTAACTCAGGATGGATTACAGACTTAAATATCAGACTGGAAACCATAAAAATTCTAAAAGAAAACCTAGGAAAAACTTCTGGACGTTGACCTAGGCAAAGAATTTATGGCTAAAATTCCCCAAAGCGAATGCAACAAAAACAAAAATAAATAAGTGTTACTTAATTAAACTAAAAAGCTTCTGCACAGCAAAAGAAATAATCAACAGAGTAAATAGACAATCTACAGAATGAGAGAAGATATTGGCAAACTATATATCTGACAAAGGACTAATATCCAGACCCTACAAAGAAACAAATCATCAAGAAAAAAGCAAATAACACAATTTTAAAAGTGGGCAAGTGATATGAACAGACATCTCTCAAAAGTAGATACACAAATGGCTAATAAACATATGGAGAAAATTCTCAACATCACCAATCATCAGGGAAATGCAAATGAAAACCACAATGAGATGCCACCTTACACCAGTCAGAATGACCATTATTTAAAAAATCAAAAAACAATAGATGTTAACGTGGATGCAGTAAAAAGTGATTACATACTGTTTGTGGGAGTGTAAATTACTAAATTGGTAGGGAGATGTCTTGAAGAACTAAAAGTAGATCTACCATTTGATCTAGCAATCCCACTATCTACCCAAAGGAACAGTAGTTACACAAAATCTACAGATATCTACCCAAAGGAACAGTAGTTACACAAAAAAGGACACCTACACTCGGAGTTTATTGCAGCATAGTTCAGGAACAGTAATTATACAAAGAAAGACACCTTCACTTGGATGTTTATTACACCATAGTTCACAATCACAAAGATATGGCATCAACCTAAATGCCCATCAACTGATTAGTGGATAATGAAAATGTGGTATATATATGCCATGGAATAATATTCAGTCATAAAAAAATAAAATAAAATAGTATCTCTTGCAGCAACTTAGATGGAATTGAAACCATACATTGCATGCTCTCACTTATAAATGGAAGCTAAACTAAGGTTGAGCAAGGGCATAGGGAATGATATAATGGACATTGGAGACTCAGAAATGGGAGAGTGGGAAGGAGTGAATAGTTGAAATATCACCTATTGGGTACAACATGCACAGGCAGTGGTGGTGGGTACACTTAAAGCCCAGACTTCCTTGTCACAATACATCTGTGTAACCAAAAATATTTGTACCTCCTAAAGCTATTGAAATGTTTTAACATTTAAAAAAATAAGATAAAATAAAATGCCTGATATTTGCTGATATCCTACATACACACTCTCGCATATTTAAAATCATCTCTAAGTTTCTCATACTATCTAATCCAATGCCTACACATCACTTCATTCATGGGAATTCAACACAGTATTCAGCCCCAGGCAAATTCAAATTTCGCTTTTTATAATTTTTGTAATTTTGTGGAATTTTTTATTCCAAATATTTTTGATCCACGGTTGGTTGAATCCATGGATACAGAGTGCCAACTGTATGTGACAGATAAATGTCTAATACTTATCCCATATAAAAATTCCTACAAATTTACAGGAATAAGAAATAATTTTTAAATGGGGCAAAAAATATTAATAAGCAATATGAAGAAGAGCAAGTCCAAATGATCAATGAACACATAAAAAGATGCTGAAATTCACTAGCAGTCAGGGAAGTATAAACTAAAAACTCAGTGAGACGTTAGATTCATCAAACTATGGAAAATTTTAAGCATTGTAACATCTGTCGCTATCAGGAAAGCAGGGAAAATGTGTTTTCATGTCTTACTGCTTGAAATGTGAAGTGTTACGGCCTTTATGGAAAGTGGTCTGACTACTTTTAAGTGTTTTATCTTAAAATTTAAAATATCTATCTCTTCCACCGAGCAATTCTGCTCATGAGGATGGATCCCATGAAAGGACAGTCATCAGTGTATACAATGTGTCCAAAGCCATTTACCACAGCACATTCACAATGGGAAAACCCTGGAAACAACATGACTACCCTTCCACAAAGGGATGGTGCACATACTCACCAAGGAATATGCAACCACTAAAAAAGTGTAAAGGATGACACTAGTGCTTCTCAACTTTTTAAAATAATCACCTCCCAGGAGCTTCCTTAGAAATTGTTCCCCTAATTGCTCCTTCATGGAAGTTTAATATCACAGATAGATAGTATACCTGTTGATGTATACTCTATGTGAGTCTGTGCTTTATCCATAAAAAGTGCACAATTTTTTGCACAAGTCCTTTGAGAAGCATTTTCTCCACCTTGGTGGTGGTATCACTCCCATGGATCACTATTCTGTTGAGCACTATGCCATTATGAATAACAATGAGATAAGACTGATACTGCCCACCCAGAGATGATGGTGGGACAACAGCTTCAGTTACTTCAAGGAGGGCAGGAAAGAACCAGGATGCCTGTGGGGCAGAAATGGAGGAGAGTATTTGCCAGAATAGAGGATCTGACCCTTGCCTGGTGGGTGGGGGAGGCAGAGTCAGAGTCACTAAATCACAGAGCAACATGAACTCAAGTTAGATCTGAGCAGAGCTGACACCCAAGGGTTGGATTGCAGAAAGCAGAGCAGAATAGTGCAGACACTTCCAAAGCCACCATGCTCCTCAGACGTGAGACAGACACGTGGTAGCCAAGACCTGTGGACATCAAGGCAGAAAGACTGGCATGAGGACCCAGCTGGCAGGAACCAGGTGGTATGATGGTGGTCTCGTGACCAGGCCAGGCAGGGAAGGGCTCCACCCCAGCAGACAACGCCCAGAGCCAAGACAGCATCTGCAGCCAGCCAGCCTGGCCGTAGCCATGGAGTTCACACAGGTTCCCAGGGTGCCCAGGACTCCCAGACCCAGGGAACTGAAGCAGACTGGGATTCCCCTTGGAACAGAGCAGAATGGGGCAGGTCTGCAGAAAAGGGGCCTTTAGCAACAATGCTAGAAGAGGAAAGAACCAACCCCAGGTTATAGGGAGGACAAGGCACCTAGGCAAAACAACTAGAGGATAATTTGGAGCAGAGTAGAATTAAATGTTAAAATATGTGGAACAGATGAAGGGGGAAGAGGAGAGATCAATGGGTGCCCATCTGTCTGAAAAGGCTACAAATCACTCCCTTCATCTCGAGGTTTCTATTTATTGCCTTAGGGAGGAGACATGATTGTGGAATTTCTGGGGTTGCTGAAAAATAACATTGCTAAAAATTATATTTCTTGAACATTTTTTGGGCTTTTCTCCATGACCCACATCTTGTTACTAAGCCTTGCCCAGCTGGTCCCCTGTGACCAGAATTCTTTTCCACAGCCTCCATGGAGTCCTCCTAAGGGAAAAGCTCCTTGTCTCTTTCTTAGAAAGCAGACTCAGTTGGTTTGGCAGGGTCACAGCCAGCTATCTTGAGGAGCAGGCGAAAGGTTCTCAGGAAGGCTGGGCCCTGTAGCTGCCCGGGCAGGCACTGAAGATAAAGCATGAATGATAAGCTACTGACTCACTCAGCCAGGTGGAGCCAACATGCCTGAAGCATTTTCTCTCTGAAAGTGTGTATAAGAGGGCTGGGCGCCTGTAATCTCATCTCAGCACTTTGGGAGGTGGAGGCAAGAGGATTGCCTGAGCCCAGGGGCTTGAGGCCAGCCTGGGCAACATGGTGAGACCTCATCTCTACAATAATTTTTCAAAAAAATTAGCCTGTAGTCCTAGCTAATCAGAAGGTTGAGGTGGAAAGATCGCCTGAGCCCAGCCCTGCAGGTCAAGTCTAGGGTGAGCCATGATCATGCTGCTGCACTCCACAACAGAGTAAGACTCTGACCAAAAAAAAAAAAAAAGAGAGAGAGGAAGGAAGGAAGAGAGGGAAGGAGGGAGGAAGGGAAAAGAGAGAGAGAGAGAGAAGAAAGCAAAGCAAAGCAAAGAAAGCATGAATTAGAAGCCACATTTCAATATCAACCTCAGGAATTTCTTTTTTTTTTTTTTTTTTTAAGTCAAAGTCTCATTCTGTCATCCACGCTGGAGTATAGTGGCACGCTCACAGCCAATGCAGCCTTCACCTGCTGGGCTCAGGCGATAATTCTGTCTCAGCCTTCCAAATTGCTGGAACTATAGGTTCATGCCTGTATGCCTGGCTAATTTTTTGCTTTACTGTAGAGACAAGGTCTCACCAAGTTGTTCAGGCTGGTCTCGAACCTCCGGGCTCAAGCAATTCTTTTGCCTCAGCCTCCCAAAGTGCTGGGATTACAGGCGTGAGCCACTGTGTCCAGCCTCAACCTTTAGAACTTCAAATGCCCTTGGAATAGGGAACACTTCTTTCTCTCTTTTAACAACATCTCCTTTAAAATTAAAACAGTTTAAGAATACACTGCAAATTTAGTCATCCTTTCTCTCAGAAGAAAGAAGTCTGATTGGAAAACAGAAGGCAGAAGTTGAGGAAATCCAAAGAGTACCTCCAAAGTCAGGGGAAAGCACTAGCGTTTTCAGCTAGGTTTCAGTTCAGGATTTTCTAAAATGTGTTTAAATTGTGTCTGAGAATCGATCTGCAAATAGGCATGATGCACTGGAATTTTCAATATATTCACTTTTGCAGTGTGTGTGTGTGTGTGTGTGTGTGTGTGTGTGTGTGTATGGATGGATGAATGAATAGGTGAATGTATGTCAGATAGTAATACGTGTGTTTCCTCCACTCATAAGAGCCCCAGGCATAATCTAAGACTTAGGTGCTCAGCCTTCAGCAGATAGGCCACAGCACCCTCAGCTGACCACCTGGGCCGCAGGCTAGCCTTCTGCTCCCACAGTGGCCATCATTTCTGCCTCCTCTCTGCTTCCTGTCTCTGTCCATTACTTTGAGGCTGAACCAAGTCTTTTCAAGTGGTCACAGTTCTTTCAACCCACTGAGACTGTCAGGCCTTTCTCTTTGCTTCTCCATTTCCTTGAATTTAAGAAAATCCCCAGGGAATGGTCGAACACCACCCATCCCCACCAAGGCCAGTAAGCATCCACCATGCCTTTCTGCTCTCTCCAAGATTGATATTCTTCCCATGACATCCCAGTAACCTTTTCCTACCTGTCTAATTTCTCCCCACAAAAGCCCAGGAATGCCAT
This sequence comes from Carlito syrichta, assembly GCF_000164805.1. NCBI lineage: Eukaryota > Metazoa > Chordata > Mammalia > Primates > Tarsiidae > Carlito > Carlito syrichta. Next base: position 346,875 of record NW_007246067.1, read on the forward strand.
AGTTCCTCCTGTTTATTTTAGAGGTTTCAGCCTGGTGTCCCCAATGCCAGACTGACAGCTCTTGACTATCTCCCAGTGGGGTGGCAGTGGGGAGCAAGGTTCACGAACCTTCAGGAAAGGCTAAAGTCCTGGGAGCCTGAGTTGACACCCTAGATTTCCTGAGGAGGGTATGCAGACCAATGCTATATGTTTTACACACAAACAGGTATACGTTTTACATGTATACATGTTTATCTATTCACCAGACATTCATGAAGGGCTCACTATGTGCTGAGTTTAGAGAAATAAGTAAAATGCCCAACAAACCCACATAACAGAGAGTGAAAGAGAAAGATCTTAACCAAGTCACCAGCAAGGAAACACTAAAAAAGAATAACCCTCCTGGCCAGGTGCAATGGCTCAGGCCTGCAAGCCCAGCACTTTGGGAGTCCAAAGCAGAAGAATCACTTGAACTTGGGAGTTCAAGACTAATCTGAGTAGCATAGTGAAAATTCATCTCTACAAAAAATTAGAATATGAGCTGGACATGGTGACCTGTGCCTGTAGTCCTAGCTGCTTAGGAGGCTGAGGCGGGAAGACCACTTGAAACCAGGAGTTCAAGGCTGCAGTGAGTTATGATCCTGCCACTGCACTCTAGCCTGGGCAACACAGCAAGACTTTGTCTCTAAAAAATTCAAAAAAATAAGCCGGGCTCGGTGGCTCAGCCTGTAATCCCGCGCCTTTGGGAGGCTGAGGTGAGTGGATTGCCTGAGCCCGCGGGTTCG